>NW_007249432.1:14013-35394 GCF_000164805.1 Carlito syrichta | reverse complement strand
AAAGGTCTGAGTATCACATGTTCTCACTCATATAATGGACCTTGAACATCCAACCTAATATTATCAGAAAATGACTGACAGTGGTGTGAAACTGTGGGCAGGGAGGGAGATGGGATTAACGAGCAAATATCTGTCTGGGGATGGGGAAGCACCTCTTATCAATAGGGAGCCTGAATGAAACGTATCTGTATACTTAACCCTTAACTGTACCCCACAACATCATAATAAAAAATATTGATTATAAAAAAAAAATTTGAGGGTTTTTCCCCAGAGAAATAAAAGAAAATCCAGCAATGTTTTTCTCCCTGACTAGACCACAGTCCCTTAAAGGCCATCCAGGCCTGTGGATTCTAAGCATTTGGCACATCTGCAGGCACAGAAGTCATTCAAAAGACTAAACTGAAAGCAGTCTACAAACCAGTCATCCTTAGTCTTATGGAAGCCAAATGTTTAATTACGTTTAAGCCTGCCTTCAACTGTTGTCAAAAAGCAGCCAATAACAAAATAAGAAGTTTCTCTTCTGTTAAACATAAATCTGCAATGAACAGACAAAAGGAAAAAGACCTCCTGTTCAGTAGGCTCTTATTGAAACTGCTACATACTGACAGTCTAGAAAGCTGGGAAAGCCTGTTTAGGCAGTAATGATCTTTGATGACAATGTAAAGTGAATTCTAAGACAATAAAAATATTCACAATTTTAATCTTACTAACTACCCACATTTCCTTTTAGGATAGTAATATGTAAAATGAAGACAACTGATTTTTCATTAAAATAGTGGGTTTTTTAATAGAAGACTGGAAGGAAATACACCAAAATATTAATCTGATTATCTTTAGGATTATGCATGGCAAATGTTCTTGTATCTTCTGTATTTTCCAAATGATCGCCAATAAAGACATAATAACTTTTATAATTTGAAAAAAATTCTATAATATTTTTCTAAATTAGAATATGTTAAAGATCAACCACAGGAACTTTTCATAAATGCAAAAGCTGTAGGGTTGAAATATTATAATCCTGAGAGAAAACTTTAAACTGCACTGTCCATTACAAGAGCCATTACCTACATGGAGCTACTCTGTTTAAATTAATTTAAAAATTCAGTTCTTCAGTTGCACTAGCCTCATTTCATGTATACAACAGCCACATATGGTCAGTGGCTAGTGACTGGACAGCACAGAAAAAGAACATTTTCATCATCACAGAAAGTTCTAGTGGACTGTATTAAAGTGTTTTGGTGTTGTCTTAAAATATTACCATTCAACTGGCCATACATACAATTAGTATTAAGTCCCCTATATACCAATAAGTTCCATTTTGAGAATAAGTCCAATTACTTTATAAGTCCAATAAAGTTAGTCTAGGTACCCACAAATACCATCAGCTTTATGGTACAGTACAATCATAGGCTTATAACACTTTTCACACAGATAGCATGTAAAGAAAAATACAAAAAAGAAAACATTTTTTAAACTTACAATACAGCATGTGACAATGGACACCAGACACACTGAAAGGACTAGCATGGACTTAACATACCCAATGAGCAAACATTTTAACATTGCCTAAATCTCATGTTTTTCTAGCAGTTCACTTAACTTATCCTCTAATCATTAGCCACGGACACAACCAGTTTCGCAAAGGTAACTATTGATAATTGTTTTACGACTCTCCTCCCCAGTATGTTTTGTACTAATCAACTTTTGTATTTCAAGTATTTTCCTCCACCCATAAGACCCAAGTTAACCTAATCAGCCCTTCATGACCTTTATGATACAGACAGACCCCACCACAGACAGACCCCACCACCATGGCAGCAATCATGTGACTAACTCAACCATCCACCTGGTTTCCATCACCTGACATCATTGCCTGTGCTTTCCTGTCCCTTCATGATGACATGGAGCAGATCACCATCCAATAACCTTAAGGACCTTCCCACACCAAAGGAAAGGATTAAAAGCACTCAACCTCAAGCAGCCTGCTGCCTTTGTCTTGCTAGGGTGTGGCCATGTGCTTTTCTATCCATGACCTGGCTATGTTTTCTAAGCTTTGTCTCCCTCTCCTACCATGGGGAGGTGAATCTTCTTTCTCTCTCATTTACTTTCTAAATAAACTTTATTTTCTAATCTAACTTCTGTGCAATATTTTTTGTCTTACCTGTGCCTCCAACTCTGCACACCAGGCCACTTACCTAACAATTCTCACAGTCCTAACATTTTTGGTGGCCCATATGGGGAACTTTACTTCTTGTGGAGTCCCCTCTGTACTCTCCCAGTACTTATCTCCCTGTCTCTGCTACTTGCTCTTACTCTTATCACCCTCAACAAGCTACATCAAATGGGTCTCTCCCTGTTGCCCCAGCCTTCTTTGGTATGAAGTAACATCTCTGGTGAGTCCAACTGCTTATCTGGGCCACAAAGGACTCCAGGAAAAGCTCTGAGTTGTCACCCTTTCTCTTTCTCGAAGTCCATTTGGGAGAAAGTCACTGGGGTCCAGGGCCCTTGCAGAAATCTTGGCCAGGTCTCCCAAGCATGTGATTCTGAGCAGCCCTAGCACTGGGGTTCAAAGCCCTGGAAGGTGAAGATATTGCCTCTGTTGGGTCCAGGGGACAGAGGATGATCTCTCTTTTCTCGTTACTAACACACAGAGGCTGGTTCCACTAATCCTCTGTCTGGGACACTGGACTCAGGAAGTGGATGGATTTTCTCTCACTCACTTGGGCCTCTCTCAGACACTGTTCGTAGGACACTCTCTTTATTTCTCCCTTTAGGACTCCTCAAGGGAAACCCTCACAATAGTGTGGCTAAGGGTCCTCCCCCCATTGAAAGGCATTCTCAAAGGTCTTCGGATTTTCTCACTAGAGAGAAGTATCTTCCCTAAGTGTTTCCTCAATATTGGCTAGGCGACCAGGAGATGGGCTCAAGGCAGGTCGCTGGTCTCTGATACTCTCCTTCAACTTGACCTCTACTGCTGCCATGAGGGCAGATGCCTGAGGTTTGCAAAATGGCACTACTGGGATCCCTTGTTCTTCTAGTGGCACACTCTCACTCTTTCTTTGATTACTTTGTCTCCTTCTTGCTTCCCCTCTGATAACCCAGACACTGACTCAGCTGGTTGAACTTCTCCTGCCTCTTGTAATCTGTTTTTGCCACTTCACCCTCCATCAGTTTCCCTTTCTGCTCTTCCTTCTCACCCTCCTCCTTTACCTCCAGAGAAAGGGCTTGCACCGATGGCAACTCCACCTGACCCTAGCCTCCAGCCTTCTTACCCCCCTCCCCCACTGCTTGCCAACCCCCTGGCAGCAACCCATACTAACTACAGCAAGTCAAACAATGTGTGCCACCTTCTGTCCCCCCACTTCTCTGCCACATGTGCTGGCATAACTGGTCTCCCTGAAGGGACATGGCTGGGACAATAAGATATTAAAGTTCATGTTTTTTAATATGATAAACCTCCCAAATTATATCTAAACAGGGACTCTCTGTCCTCCTGAATTAAAAAAAGTAAACAGATCATGTGTTAATTAGCTGATCCTGTTAACTAACTGAAAAACAGAATTGTCATCTTAATCTGCTATTCCAATCAGACTTGCAAGTGTTCTAGTGATAACTTAACATCTTTACCATGTGCTGAAATATTAGTACTAGATATTATCAGCATTTATTATGTCAGGCTTGGTAAAGTTTTTTTTTTTTTCTTAACAAATTTGCCTGTTCATAATTGGAAATAAGAAGGGAAAGATCATTTCACATCCGTGTGGTCTGTTCACTCTAAAGTCTACATCAGATCATTAATGACATAGACATGGTCAAAAGTTTCATGTGTATAGCCCATTAAAGAAGAACTTTTGAGGGTTTTTCCAACCAAGACATTAGAAAAGCAACAGGGTGCCAACGTGGAAGGCAGTAGAAGCAGAGGGCCAAAGAGGCATCCCAGTTGGCAGTAACCATTAGTGACAAAAACTACAACTGCCCATCAGAGTCTTGGTAAGAATGAACTTGCTAAAGGTAATGGTATTGTAGTGACGGAGTGAGAAGAAGTCACACCAGCAAGATAAGTCTAATTAATTATGAGGTTTTTTTATTAACTTGTGGGTCAAGAGCAGGCAAACACCAGGAAAAACTCTTGACAAACTAGTGCAGCTTGTGACACTTTTATAGGTAAAACTTGCAGTGTTGGCTACATAGGAACTTAATGAGTATAGCAACCATGAACTAACAACTTGGAAACCAAAATGGGAACTTGATTGATTTCATGTCCTAGGTATAGCCTGGGCCCAGAAAGTCCCTGGAGTTCTTCCAACAAGATATAGTTTAAGATAGTTACATAGAGACAAGGTAGAAGAATCATTATACAATGGAGTTACCTTTGTTAGGTCACTAACAGAATATAAGAACAAAGGATGAAAATGTAACAATGGGGTTTTGCAAAGCGAAACATTTGATTTAGTTAACAAAGCATACAATTACATTTACATGGAACTTATGTCTAAGGAGTTTTGTAACAGTAAGCAGGAAATAGGTCGATCTGCCCAAAGGAGTCAAAACTGGGGATTTCTGGTCATGGGAGCGTTACTGTAATCATATGTAGGCATTGACTCTTAGGTCAGGCAGGTAACTAAGATGAAAGTTTTAAACAAAATGGAGTAAACTGGTTAGTATTATTATTTTGCTAGCAATTTGATTTTATTAACTGATTTAGCTTATTTCAGTATCCATTGCTTTAAGTACAGTCTGCAGGTGCACTAGAAGCTTAGCTGCCCGAAAGAGGCCTAAATCTCCAGGACCTTGTACACTGTGCAGGCCAGAGAGCTATTGGAAGGAGGCATACTCTCTTCTGAAGGGAGGAGAGAGCACCTGGCTCAGAAATGGTGGCCACTTAAGGAGGCCTGGAATTCTACTAAAGTGCCTGGCACTGGCTCACCATCACCCCCAACAAACCCCAGGTGAATATTAGGACACTGAAATTCAAATTGATTACTTAATTTAACACAGGTACCAGCTGTTTGGTCCTGGCCATCCATGTTGGAATCATGTAGCCTGATCTTAATCAAAATTAGTAAAGATTAATTCACATTATAAATGTTAAAAAGTTATCTATAAAATGGTAAAAAGAAAGACTCCAGAAAGCAAAGAAAAGATGCAAAGAAAGTTGTTGGTATAAAGGTATGTTTTTTGGTACAGAAGGATATAAAGAAACCAGAATAATTTTGTATAGGAAATAACTTACATGGTACATTTTTTGAATGGCTAGTTATTTAAAGGATGGAAAGTATATGACAAAAATAGAAGGTTTAAGTATGTTGAAAATGGTATGAGTATTTTAAAGATGGTATGTGGAAGGTTTGTGGGAAAAAAAGTGTGAAAGGGATTCTGTGAAAAATCAAGTTTACAAAAATTTAGATATTTCTATGAATTTACCATTAATATCAATTACATTAATGCTAGGCCAAAATACTACTCAGAGACCAGAACACTAGCCTCTTAATTAGCAATCTCTAAAATAATGTTCTCTTATAAATAACAAAGTGGGGAAGAAAGAGACAAATTCTTTGCTCCTCCTCCCATGAGTTTGTTGGTTTTCATTGTTTAAAATTTCTATTAAAAAGCAAAGATTTTTTTTTTTTACTTTTCAAGATCTTTGGACTATGACTTTGGCTAAATAAGTAACTTTTACAATGACCTGTAATCCTGTGTTATAACATTATTCCTTAAAAACCTTTAATACTTAAGCTCTTCAAGTTCTCAATTCAGTCTCTAGGGTGGGGTAAGAAACAAAAGCTTCAAGAACACACGTACCCCACACCCTGCTACAGAACTGCTTGCAGACCAGGTAAACTGCTTTTGTGAGAAACATTCATTGTAAAAGCCTAAAATGGTACCTCAGTTGCTCACAGCAATTTGTAATCAGCTATAGTGTTTTTCAGTGAAAAATTGCTAATGACTTCCAGGCACAAGGATTATTACACCAACATAGGATGGATACAAAGAAGACTCTGTTTAAAGTAGCACTAATTATTTTTGTTAAACTTCAAGGTAAGATTTCCCTGTCAAGGCAGAAGGCGAATACCACCCCTCCTCCAACTTCTTCCATCAAAAGTGGAGAAATCTCCCATCTCCAGAGTTGAGATTACTTTGAATCCATTCTCTAGCATATTAGTCATTGAGAAGCTATATCAGGCCCATCCTAAAAACAAAAAGGACAGTTTTCTTTCACCCATGTTGCCTGTTTTAAATTCTCTTGTTCATTATTGTTTCATACAACTTAAACTACAACCCAACTACATGTCTACAAGCCAATGTTTTCATATGTTCTCTTCAGACTTTGCAAAACTAGCTGGATTTCCTTTTTAAAGTCATTATTAACATACTCCTTATAACTGTCTATAAATTCTTATCACAAAACCCAAAGAACCTTGAAGACAAGCTGTGACAACATCCACATATGGACTCAGCAATTCACTGGTACAACAGTGGTAACAGCCTGGACTCCTGTAGTGGGTGCTGTGCCCACTGGGGTAACTATAAATACATTTTACCAGACATCAAAGCCTCAATATGTTGTAACAGCAGCTATAATGGCATTTATTATAGCAATACTAATTCTAACAGTATATACTAGTACACAGTGCCTTGCACACAGATACTAAAGATACTTAGCAACTCCATGGTATCTGTCCTCTCATTTCCTACTCTTGCTCCAGACAGTAGGGACATCTCTAGACCCCTATCCAGCAGGAAGCAACTACAGAAGACTGACCCTTATCCCTGTTCCCAGGTACAAATAAGAGTATTTTAAAATAGCAAGAGGGGAAAATGAAAGGCCATAATGTGGATTTAGCATACCCAATAAACAAACATATTAACATTGCTTAAATCTCATATTTGCCTAGCAGTTAACTTACCTTCTAATCATTAGCCAAGGAGAGAACCATTTCTCAAGAGGTAGCTTTTGATCATTGTTTTCCAACCCCTCTCCCCAGCGTTCTTTGTACTAATTATTATTTAGCTTTTCTATTTCAAGTATTTGCCTCCACCCATAAGACCCAAGTTAACCTAATCAGCCCTTCTTGACCTTCATGACACAGACAGACCCCACCACCATAGCAGCACTCATGTGACTAAACCACCCATCTGCCTGATGTCCATCATCCGATGTCAGTACTTGCACTTTCCTGACTCTTTATGATGACGTGGAGCAACCACCACCCAATCACCTTATTGATCTTCCCCCAACAAAAGGAAGGAATAAAAGCATTCAACTTTGAGCAGCCAGCAGACATTGTCTTGCTAAGCTATGGTGTGGCCATGTGCTTTTTGAGCTACAGCCAGGCCATGTTTCCCTAAGCTTTGCCCCCGCCCCATAACTTGGGGAGGTGTATCTCCTCTCTCTTTTCTCTCATTTACTTTCTAAATAAACTATATTTTCCAATCTACCTTCTGTGCAATTCTTTGCATCTTACCTGTGCCACTGGCTAGGCACACTGGCCCACTGACCTAACAATCCTCCCAGACCTAACACATGTGAACTAACTTACATGATTGGACATGAAAATGCAGGTTTGTGATTTTGAAATTTCACAACTTTCAAATTTCACATGTAGGGGATGCAATGTATTTTACTCTACTTTATACCAAAGCACACATGGCTATAATAGGAGTAATCAGTCTTGGACTTGCTGTCTTACCATAATGGGAAATCTGAATAAAAGACATGAAACAACTTCTTCAGATACTGGTCAAAAAGTCACCCAGAACCACAGCTCATGAGAAAGTCCTATGAGACCCTACAGTTGCCCAAGTTTACTACCTGGAGGAACATCCCCAACAGCAGAGAAGGATGGAAAACCCCAAGCAGAGCACAGCAGGCTCACCATGTTAAGGTGTCAGAGGTCAGAGGTCAGGGCAGCTAAGGCAGCTGCAATGTGCAAGGCAGAGGAATGGAGAAGAGAGAGCTATGCAGAGAGAGAGGTCTCAGAATCTGCAAGGTGTTCTTTTGAGTCTTTGGCTAGATGAAAATTAAGCTGGATGTGTTAAGGTGAAATTCTGCAAGGCTAGGCAAAGAACAACTATCAGGAAATTATAAGCTAAACAGTTCCAAGAATTTGCACAGAGCTGGGGAAAATTGGAGGGCCAATAAGCCTGGATGGCTCTTCTCACTTTTAGTTAGCAACATTATACTGTAATTTTGCATACTGTGGAGTTGAGAAGTTTTTCACAAGAATTTTGTAAGCATTGTATGTTTCACAGGTTGCAATATGTAGGACTTCGCTAGGATAAGGCTAGGATAATTAGGTAATCCTTAGTATGACTTCAGTGCAAATGTCTGTTGTTATAAACTGTTAATCCAGCAGAGTTCCCTTGAGAAAGAAAAAAAATCATTGTAGAAAGCATTACAGGGATTTGGAGGTTTTTTTTTTTTTGTTTTTTTCTTACATGTTTGTTTGCAGACCTGAGTAGAGAACTTTATTTGTAGATCTCTCAAAGTAATCCACTTCTTGATTTTTTTTTCCTCATTGTGTGGTAATAGATGGCTAAGAGGTCCCTGGAGTATCATTCCACTTTACTTGATTTAATAAGGTAAAATAAAGATGGGTGGCTGGGAGTCATTCATTCTGTTACACTTGGGTATTGTGGCAACATATTAATGCTGTCATACCTAATTAGCTGGAGCTGCCCAGGCTGGCCTCAAACTCTTCACTTCCAGCTGATCCTCCTGCCTCAACCTTCCAAATGTCTGGGGTTACAGGCACGAGCCACTACACCTAGACCCACATACTATCTTGACACAATTAAAAATTTTTTTAAATTTGAAAATCTGCAAACTGATTATAGAACTGTATACTTAAAATGGCTAAAATGGTGATTATTATATTACTTATATTTTACTTAAAAAAAATTTAAACAGCAAGCTGATACCTTCACACTTTTATTAGGTGGGAAGCAAATATTTTCTCAATGTCAAGAAATGTCCTTTTTATCTCCTTCTCCTACTCTCCATCACCTTCTTTTATGCTGAAATGGCAGCATTTCTAACATATGTCAAGAGCAAGCAACTAAAGTGCTACAGGCAATGTTCTGGCATAAATGACTCAACTGAAACTCACAGGATACTGTTTTTTTTTTAAAAATTACAAAGTATTAGCCTCACATTTCTCCCAAATTCCTAATCCAAATGGACATTCTGTTTTGTAAAACCCTAATTAAATTCTTTCAAGAAAAGCTTTTAGATTTCTCATCTTCTCCCAGCCTAGTCAGGTGGGAACTGTGCAACAGCAGCCCAAATGGATGGTCAAGTTCAGATAGCATTTAAATTGATGCACTTCAGTCATGAAATGATACTTAACAGGTAAATTTAAGAACTCTACAATCATCTTTCATGTTCAGATTCAACCCTCTTGTGTGCCATACTAATTTATGGTATAAAAAGTGTCGAAAAAATTGATGACCAAGGATATGATATTAAACCAAAGTCCCATGTGCCATTAGCAAATATGATAGAAGATAAAGAAATCACTCATGAGTGGAGGGTCTGGAAAAATCTCCACAGTGCTAAGTGGCATCAAGGTGAATACAAATAACATGAAAGTTAAGGTAAAACCCACCACATTCCATAACAAGAATCTTAGAATTGTGATGCATCTGGCAAAAAAGTTACTGAAACTTTCTTTTTCCCATGAACTCATGGCATACCCTCTACACTTGGCTTCCTTGTGGAGAAGATTTTGTTCCCTCTCTACTCATGAATGGTGAACAGACGTGGTGTGTTGTTGGTCTTCAGTACAAGGCTGTGAAAGGGCAGTTCCTTTCTTCTTTCATCCGTCCTTCCTTCCTTCCTTCCTTCCTTCCTTCCTTCCTTCCTTCCTCTCTCTCTCTCTCTCTCTCTCTCTCTCTCTCTCTCTTATTTTCTATTAAAATGGTGTGGGGTACAATTCAGAGTTAGGTATACAAACGCTGATTATGAAGGTAATCTTGGTGATGAGGTATGCCCCTCCCTCCTCCCCTAGCAGTTTCCTTCAACTGCCAATCATATCACCCTCCCCTGATAGATTCCCTTTCTTATGGTATTATAATTATTCAAGGTCCACTTATGAGTGAGAACATATCATATTTGGCTCTGTGTTTCTGTGAGAGTTCACTAAGTATGATCGACTCTAATTCCATCCCAGGAAAGGAGCACACAATCAGCAACAAAACCTTCTAATATTAGTATTAGGTTAGGACACGTGCCCTGATTAATGAGGTTCATGTGCTGTGACCCAAATGTATTTGACTAGCATCTTCAAGAGGACTTAGTGATCAGGGTAGGCTCCACCGCCCTGATCCTGCCTCATATCTTCTTCTTCCTGGCTTGTTACTTACCATTATTGGGAGATCAAAGAAGAAGGAACACAGATGGGCTTCTTTGCCACACCCAGTTATGAAATGACAAGCAGCTGTAAAATCTCTGCACACCTCCCCTGAAAGCCCTGTCCCAATATATTTCCTGGCTGTTTTCTAGTCATCTATAGCCATTACTGGCTGTGCAATGACAGTATCTCAGAGAAGTCCACATCTCCCTCACAGTCCCACTTACTGGAACAGGCTTCCTGAGTGGCATCAGGGACGACTGAGGCGCGGGGACAGAGTGGTGCGAATCTGACCCCATGTAGCAGGTGCCCTGAGTGGTGCTCGAGAACCCCTTTCATGCTGGGCTTGGTGAAGCATCGGGTTCACCTTTGAGGTTCCTGGGATGCTGGCTTGGGAGAGATTTCCTTTGAGTGCTTTTGTTGGGTATGTGAGGTGAGGAAAGAGAAGAGGGTCTTCTAGAAGCACCAGGAAAAGGGAGAGTGAGGTGGAGCTGGGTCATAAAATTCTGAACCTGCAGGCTCCATCCACACAGGTCCCAGGATGCTGATAAGCGCCCAGAGAGGGACCCTCACCCACTGGTGTGTGTTCCCACAAGAAACACCCTGACCCTTGGCTTGGGTGACACCTATGAGGCTGGTGAGTGTCTGCTAAAGACACCCTAGGGGTGCCCTCAACTGGCTGGGAAGACTTGGGTATTTCTTCTTCTACACTGTAGGGAATCTTGTTGACCAGGAACATGTTGTCTAGTGGAATAACTCTTGACTGGTGGAGAAGAGTGTCCAATTTACTAGGGGACATCAGCACATTCTATTCTTCGCAATCACATGGTCCTTACCCGTAAGTTCCTCACTGATTCCCCTGGGAATGGTGAGAAGTTGAGAAATCTTTCATGTCTGCCCTGTCTCCACTTTCATTCACCCTGTTTTTATTTCTTCAGCTGGACTAGTGCTGGAATCAACCGTTATTATGAACTCTGGTGTCTCCCTGTCTCCGTTCACGGCTCTGCCCTTCCCCCATCCACTCCCAACCCAACACCCAGGTTACCTTGCACACAGCACCCAACACCCCTGCTGCCTCTAGCACCTCCTCCAGGCAAACCTCTGGTGCTGCCTGCTTTTCCCAGGCCAACTCTGGTGGCATCAGATGGTATCCAAAGTCTGAGCAGGGATGGGACCCTCAATGTCATCATGAATGTCAGAGCAGAAGTGGGGGAGCTAGACCTCCTACCCATGCAGACCTTCATCCTGCCTCAGGTCGCCCTCAGCTGGTGTGCCCCAGAAATCCTCTGCGAGGGCAATGTGTGTCCCCACCATCTCTTTTGGAGACTCTTATGCCTGCCCCGGCAGCAGGGGGCACCCAGGTCAATGAAGGAGACCGATGCCTAGGTCATCCTCCTCCAGTGCGACCACCAGCTGCCCTGCTGGCCCCCATTGTGTCTCTCTGGAGCAAAGGACCACAACCGCAAGAGACTTCTGGGGATGGCAGCCTAGTCCCCTCTCAGATCAGAGGCCCGCTGCAAGACTCCTGGAGCTCCAACAGCGTATATGCCAAATTCCGCCACTGGCAAAGCTTCAAGTCCCTGGCCTGGAGGAACCTTCCACAGAGTCCTGATGTCAAGGTTTTCTCCTGCTTCCTCATGTGAGCACCCCAAGCCTGAGCTCAGTCTCGAGACCACATAGACAGGAGCTGGGATGGAGGGTGTCAGGTGGTCTAGGGAACCCAGAAGAAAGTTCATAGTCCCCTGAGAGCAGAGAAATGTGGGCTGGGCACATGACTTCCCCAGTGGAGCTGCCTAGGGTTCACCCTCTGACTACAGTGGTTCTGGGTACCACTGTCTGTTGTTCTAGACACCTGTTCCTGCTCCCCAGGGACTCTGAGCTTTCTGTTTCTCTCCAGAGCTGCCAGGAAGCTGATTAAAGACTCACTCCTGGGGCCCTGGAACCTGCGTGTTAACCCTCGCTTCAGATCAATCCAGCAGGGTCTCTGTCATCTCAGGCTGTCCTGAACACTACAGACTTGGAATTCGTATCTTAGAGCTCTAAAGGCCAGAAGGCCCAGATCTGCATGACTGCAGAGTCCATTCTGGTCAGGGCCAGCCTCCATGCCAGAGGTGGCCAGCTCTGGCTGTGTCATCATGAGGTTGCAAGAGAGGTCTGTGCTTCTTCCTCTTCCCATCAGGGCACTAATCTGAGAGCCCCACCCTCGAGGCCTGGTCTTGTCCTGACCACCTCCCATACTGTCACATTCCAAGACACTCAAATTGGTCGTTAGGGCTTCAAGTCTGGAATTGGGAGGGGGCCACAAATATTCCAACCATAGGACTAATTATTCAACACAGTCATATTGGGGACTCATAGGGAAGGCAGGGATGTCACATGTTCCCCGACGTGTTGATGTTTGTTCAAGCGAGGGTGTCCTGAGGTCCCAGGTGCCCACACTGGGGAACTATGTGACAGAAACAAACTGCAGGAAATTTCAGGAGTCCCAGGGATATGTAATGGGTGGGGTTGTCTCTGCATGTTAGGTGGCTTGGCAGTGTGACTGACCCTTGTGCTGACAGCCCTGTGCTCCGATCCCTAGCCTGTCTGAGGCCACCATGCCCCTGGAGGAAGGACTTTGTCAGGCTCTGCGGGAGTGGCGGTGAACCAGTACCTCCAACCGAATGATGTATCATGAGATGGCCGCAAAGTGACTCGGCGTCCTGGTGCAAGGGCTGCTGGGCTGAGTGCTCAGAGGATGGGGAAGATACACAGACTGTCACAGGACACTCTGGCCCTTTGATGCTCAGGAAGCAGCATCCTTTACCTGAGGTCCTTAGGGTCTTTCTCCTGCTGTCTCAGAAGCACCCCCTGCCAGGTCTGAGGTCAAACCCCTTGTTGATATTGGAGGTCATGGCAGGAACAGTTACTAACAAAGTCCAGTGGGGGCCACCTCACTTCTGGGGATGGGCTGAAAGATGACGACTATATTTCTGGGTTCCACTGTCCTTTGGTAAAGCGGTCAGTAGCTGGTTACCTGCCATTCCAGATTGGTCTGGGGTTTGTTGGTGGGTGGCCAACATCTCAGGCACTCGAGACCTGTTTCCAGCCCTGCTGACATAACACATCATTCATCACCCCCACAATAGCAGACGGAACACAGACCTCAGAGGACATGAGATCTCTTCTCTAGTCTGTGTGTCCCTATCCTCGTGTGTCCTGGACCACTTCTTTCACCTGTTACCCTCAAGCTCTCAAGTACTGGCCTTGGGTCAGGTGGGATACCAACATAAACGACCCACCTGATTTTCTCCTCTACAGTGGCCGTATTCTCGGTTCGGAAGGGAGTCTCCTCAGGGAGAAAATACAGATATTTATAATTTAGAAGTGGGAGAGGAGCCAAGGGGTGGTCAGGACACATGTGCAGCCAAGCTCATGGGGCCAGGAGCATTGCTGACTGTCTTGTCATCAATCTCCTTTCTCAATCCTCCCCTAGCCCTTGCCAAGTGCTTGTGTCCCCACTCCCTTGGTGCCTGCTCACCTGGGAAGCCCTCTGAGTGTCTGATTCCTCCCCAGCTGCTTGAGAAGTGCCTCCTGTCCCTGAAAGAGGAAGAGGGTGCCAGGATCACCGTGAGTCATGGCATTTCTGGGTTGCGATCACTTTCCCTCAAGTCTGCAGCAAACCAAGGAGCAGAGACACATGACTGTTTCCACCAACTAAGAGTCAGCACAGACACCTGCATACCCAAGATGGCCCTACAAAGCCCTTCTGGACATGTCCGAGTGCACAACACCCTGTCCTGGCCTGAGGACCGTACTCTACTCCCAAGGTGCCCAAAGCCCTCCATACCAAGGGCCGCTCAGCCACCCTCTTCTGCCCAGGACCACCGTCCAGTCTCTCCTGGTCTCTTAGAAGAAGCCTCTCCTGGCTGTGTGACAGCTGGGCAAGTGGATATGTTTAGTGAGGATGAAGATGAGCCCACCAGCCTGGCCTCCCTCTTGGACTCTTGGGACCACCTGCTGCCCTGGGAGCCTTCCTTGAGTCCGGGCCCTTCCTCCGCACTTCAGTGCCATGGAGATCTGGGTCCTCAGCGAGTACCCCACCCCCCAACTACTCATCAAAGGGGCCACAGCTCTGCATCGCTTCCTGATGCCAAGTCCAGAGAGACAGCTCTCTTTGGAGGACTGTCCCCTGGTGGATAGATGTTCCTTCGGAGACCTGGATTCATAGTTTCTGGGGGACAAGCAATAGGTTCGGGACTGGACCGACCTTCTCACCCCCCAGAAAGAAGGTGTGACTCATCTGTCACTGAGAGGGGGAGGAAATGGCACTGCAGCGTGAAAGGTTCGGGGACAACCTCTTAGGTACCAGGTCTCATTCTGGGACTTAGGCTATAGAATCCTTAGGGCATCTACTGCCCCAAAGCAGCCAGGGATCCCCTCAGAGAATGCTGACACTACTGGGCCTCAGTGGGTTGGAGGTGGGCAGCTTCTGGGGGAAGGAGAGAGCAGCTGCTGGGGGGGCGGTGTAGGACCTGGGGGAGGGAGTGTGTAGCCCATCATTGGGCATTGTGCATAGATGTGAATAAAGTTAGTTTTGTTGGCAAAAGTTCACAGGCTGCCTCTGTCCTCTGTCCGTTTTGCTAGGTGGAGTGGGCACTTGAGGAAAAAAGGATATGGAAGGGCCCAGGTCTGGGATCCACAGGGACGTTGGCCTTCCTCAAGGTTAGGGTTAGGGCTTGATTAGAGTTAGGGGAGGTGTAAGCTGGCTACCTTGGACTGACAGACTCTGACATATTCCTGGGACACACTTACAACAACTCAAGGCTTTGCCTATGACAGAAACCTCACTGGATTGTCCCCTCAGTATCTGTAGCCTTAACAGTCTTGATGGAATGTTGCTGTGAAGCTTGCAGCTGTGTCATGTACACATTTTCTGCTCGGGGCCCGGAGCTCTTGTTTTCTGAGCAGCTTCTTTCTCCTTCCCTGGAGGCTGCTGTTAGGGATGAACTTGCCCTAAGGCCAGCCAGGGCTTTTCCCAAGTGTGTGGTTTCACCAAGAGAACAACCTTGGCTTGTGAGGGCACCACTCTCCATTTGGATACAGAAGCTGGCGGCTTGCAGTCTAGCTGTGTGTGAAAATGGGGGAAATGATAGTTCCTCCTTTACCCTCAGCACGACGGAAATAAGAACACTGGGTTAAGGGGATAAGCAGGAGTCTGTTCACTTGAACATGTTGGGCAAATGACCTAGCTAGGCAAGAGCATGTGAAGTCCCTCTGGGGATTTTTGGGCAAGCAAGAGTCAGGTTGCAAGAGTGAGGAGCATCCATCTTGCTGTGGCTGTTGGGACTGGGCACATGGATCCTGAGGATCTTTGCAGGAGTCCCTACAATTCCAATTCCCTCCCCATGCATGAATCACTCTTCTGCAGAGTTTGATGTCATGTAATTTACATCGGCATCTAAAACAGCTCCTTCCATCACACTATTGCCAAGAGCCATAGGCATAGCGCTCCGGCGAGGAGCTGGCGGGTCTCGGCATTAGGTGGTCCCAGAAGGTGGGAATTGGACCACGTGGAGGGTGGCAGGTCAGTGTCTTCCTGCCAGGCATGGGGACAGACCCCATGGGTCAAGCGGAGGCTGCCTGGAAGGTGACAATGTTGTTGGAAGCTCCCTGGGGGTAGGACTGGGTGTTGGCCCAAGGCACACATCTGCACCCGCAGGAACAGGTGCGATTAAAGGAGGAGAGATCATGGAAAGGGTGAGCCTGGGATCACACCTGCTCTTTCCTGACCTTCCTGCCTATCTCTGGGCAACTCCCTTAACTACTGTGGGTGGCCGACCTCTGTACACTTTTCCAGCCCCCTCTCAGAATCTCCCATCCTGGCAAGACATGACCCAATACCTGTCCTCATTCCCTCCTGGCCCATGCCTTCCTCTTCATTCTGAGTTCTAATTCCTCCTCCAGGGTTCGTGTCCAGTCAGGATGTCAGTGACCCCCAGAGTGTCTGCCCAGCATGTAGTTGTGTGGTCTTGGTGGTGGAGGAATGGGGCTGCAGGTGGGCCAAACGGTTCAGGAACAAAGTGGCTGTGTTCTCTGTTGGTTGACAAAGGGCAGCACGTTTGGACTCTGCTTTCCTTTACTCCCGGTACCTTGCCACTTGCCCCTAGAGATGTCCCTCTGCCTTTGCCTTCTCCTGTCTGTGTGAAGAGACCAAGTCCTGCCTGCCCTCTTTGGCACCTGTGAAGGAACATTTACGCTGGGGTGCATTTCCTGGCTGCCACACTCTCTGTTTCCAGGTTAGTCTCCACATGGAGAAGGCCTCCGAGCAGGTACTCCACTGTGCCAGCATGCTGTGGGGCTGCACACCCTGCTCCTGAGTTCAGTTAGCCTCTGGAAAACCACACCATGCAGGTCCTCATGGTTGGTGGAAAAACACCTTCACCTCCTCCACCCACTGTGTCCCTGGAATCCAGCTCAGCACACTTCGGGCACTTGGAAAACGTGGGGAGCGAAGGTCTGAGTCCTGGACTCTCCACTAGCTGGTGCCTGAGGGGGGCCAATCAGTGACTCCTCTGCACTCAGGGAGGTGGAAATCTCTATCTCTTTCTCTCTCAAGGTACACGAATGGTAAGAGAACGCGTTTGAGGAAACCTGCTGCTCCCCAGGAATGAGTGGGCCCTGGGTCGGGGATGGGCCTTGTTTAAGTGACGCCTTGGACTCCTGCTGCTCCTCACCCACCTGGTTGTGGCCTGTCTCCTCGTCCCCATTTTGGCCACAGGGTTCTTGGAAGAGGCAGAACCTAACCCCCATCGCGGACCCGCCACGACGCGGACTGGACAGAGGAAGGTCATGCAAACGTCTTTATTGACAAGCAGCAGCCCATGCCTGTCTGCGGTCAGCCCTGTACAGAGATGCGCAGACCGCCCGAGGCTCAGGAGATCTCTGGCCTTCAAGGTTGAGCCCCGCTCTCCTGAGCGAGCCCCGCCCACCGGGAGACAATAGGTGACAACTGCAGGCCCCACCGCGCTAGGGACCTCTCCCGTCAGGTCCGCAGGCACAGAGGAGCCTGCCTGTTCCCGCCTGCGCCAGTGCACAGGAGGGCCTGAGCCACACGGGTAGCGCTGGCCTCGTGGGCGCGGGACGAGCAGGAATGTCCTGAAGGACAGCAGCACTAACGGATAGCTCCCGGGGTCAGCCTCGATGACGTCAGCTTCCTGCCTGCCTGGAAACCCTCCCGTGGTAAGGGCCGTTGGTTCCCGCCATCCCTGCTGGCTCATGCGCGGCACGTCGACGCTCCGCCCCCAACGGACGCTGGGAACAGCTGAAGGAGAGACCGCAAAGAAGCCCCGCCCCCCTTAGAGCTGTGCGCATGCGCCCCTGGCTCGCCACGGACTGGGCCTGGAAGAGCCCCGCGGGCCTGGGGCAGTCAATGGCTGTCAAGTGGCTCTCCTTCCTTGAACATTCGCTGCCGTCCCTCCTTGAAACGACCACTCAGGGTTGTCAGTTTTACAGCCCTGGCACTCATGCACTTACATTACCCCCTCGGGGAAAATTATTTTAGAAGGATTCCCCTAAACACAGTGTCCTCCAGTGGGGGCGAGTCCCGTGTGCCCTGTGCCCGCATGTCTCTGATTGCTGTTCATGCTTTTCAAAACCTAGCACGCCCAGTTTCTCTGGTCATCCTGAAGTTTCCATCAAAAGACCGTAATGGCAATGAATTTAGAGCTAGAAAACACGTTTCGACATACTTCCTCTTGACTGAATTCTGGGGGTTTTCCTGACAACGTTAACTATACGTTCCGGATTTAATACACATAGATGTTTCAATAAATATTGATTCATAAATACTTCCTATAAACCTTTTTGTTTTCATTTGTGAAAGACTGGACAATAGGTCAATTTCAGTCGACAACGCAGCAGGTAGTAAAGGAGCAATTTCACCTTCCTCCATATCCCATTGGGCAAAATACTGCAGAAGGATTTCAGTGCAGAAGTACAACTTGATGTCCTTTATTTATATTTGGCAAATCTAACCACTCTGTTGTTTTGGTAGGTTTCATTTTTCAGAAATGGTACACAGTCTCATTCTAGGACTCTAGCCTACAGATATAAAGTGAGGAGGAGCTTTTGTCCAGGACAGACCCCATGACTGTGTCAGCCGAGCTTCTTGACCATGTATTAATTTTTAACCCGAGGGAAAAAAGACAAACGAACGAAAAAAGCACCAAAATTTGAAAATACAAGAAAAGTCCACGTAGTATTTTAGTTGCATATAATGTCACTGAAAAGTCTTCTTACAAAAAAAAGATACGGCACTGGTTTCCGTTGGAAAAAATTATCAGGTGGCCAGAAGAGAGAGGTCAGAGCAAGACTTGTGTCTGTGTGTTCCTCCATTATGCAGATTTGAGTTTGACAACATGAGAAGGTATTGCTTATTCACATGCTAAGATTAAGTCCTTTAAAAGATAAAAGACAATTGCACATTGAACAACAGCATCCTTAGCTGAGAAACCCAAGAAAGGGATCTGCGCTTAGTCCTGTAGACTGTGTGCTGTCTTATCATGGACGAAGGTGTACCAACTGAGGGTAAGGCTGGTCTGTGGCAGTCTGCAGAGATTCTAGTTGTGACAAGACTTGGGACACAAGGACAGCTTTCTACACAGTGATGTGTGTACAGCAATCAAAACCCTGGATCTGCTGGGACCAACCTGTCTTACAACACCCGGGGCACTTGTCTCCTGATGAAGCCCTGTATTTATCAGGCTGAAAATGTGCTCTGCATGGTCTTTCAAACGTCCAGCCATGGAAGAAATTCTTCAAGAGCCCACCGACACGGCTGAGGAGCAGGGTGGGTTGAGGTACACAAAAATAGTTTTATTGATAAGGTTACAAGCAAAGGGTACATTGAGTAAATCCTTTTGCTGTGAATCTGAATACCAATTTAAAAGTCACCTGATGAGGAACATACCAACCGGGTTGCCCCTGTGTAAATGGAAGGCCTACCTGCCAGAGTCATGCATGGAAGGTGTCCCACACCCACCCAGGCCCAGCTGCCCCTGCCCCTCCCCCACTATGGAATGCCTGCAGTCCTACATTCTCCTGTTTAAATTCAAACTCAGGAGCATCTTCTGAGTCTGGTCACTCTCTGGGTACAGCTGTTGGCTCATGTATTGGGGAGGCTGACAGCTATGGGTCAGTGCTCAGCCTGCAGGAATGGTGTCAGAAGGAGGTAAGCTGGTGGGGTCTGGGGCCTATTATCACACTCCATAGCATCCCCCTGAAACCCTCGGGAATTCAAATTTGACAGTGCCTCTGGGGACAGCTGATTGGGTGAAAGTAGAGGAAGGAGTAAGTCCTGGACTTCAGCAAGGACATTTCACTAGGGAAACCCCTGGAGACCTGCTGCGGTGGTCAGGGAAGACAGTTCTTTAGAGGAGAACCAAGATGCCTGGTTGTAGGGAGCGGTGGGATCTTGCCGACCGGTGGCACAAGGAAGGCTCTGGGCACAAGACCTGTGTCGTGTCTTCAGGCATCTGGAACCCATCCTCAAATATTGTTATGAGAGATTTGTACCGGAGTTTCCTAAATCTTAGGAAGAATAGAGATAAATTGTCTTGGCCTGAAAACTGCTTGGTTGGTTAGCGCTGCTTTCGTCTGTGATGGCATGTCTTCTCTGTTGGTGTGGCTTAGCCTGGAGGGCACAGCTCAGAGATTGCTTCTGTTTCAGTCTTAGAAGCTGTTATGTCTGAGGAACAGGGGCAGGCCAGCTGGGGAAGGCTGCAGCCAACACAAGGTTTGGCATCCTTTATTGTTGCGAATTTTTAGTCCTTTTATGAACCCTCAAGTTTTTGGATCCACTTCCTTTTTCCCACGATTTCAAGGCATATCCTCTACTCTTGCTTTCCCTGTGGAGAAGAAGATTTTTCTCCTGTTCCCTCTTGACTCATGAATGGGGAATAGATGTGTCGTTTGTTGGTCTTCAGTTGAAGGTTGTGAAAGGGTGGTTCCTTTCTTCTTTCTTTCTTTCTATCTTTTTTATTTCTTTCTTGCTTTGTTTCTTTCTTTCTTTTCTCTATCTCACTTTCTTTCTTCTCTTTCTTTCTTTCTTTCTCTTTCTTTCTTTTTTTCTTTCTTTCTCTCTCTCTTATTTTTTATTAAAAAGCTGTGGGGTACAATTCAGGGTTAGGTATACAAACATTGATTATGCACGTACCCTTGTTGATGAGGTATGCCCCTCCCTCCCCTAGTAGTCTCCCTCAACTGCCAATCACACCCTCTCTCCTGACAGGTCCCCACCACTACCAATCCTTGTCTTATTGTATTATTATTTGTCAAGGTCCACTTATGAGTGAGAACCTGTGCTATTTGCTTCTGTGTTTCTGTGACAGTTCACTGAGTATGCTTGACTCTAAATCCATCCAAGGAGATGAGCACATAATCAGCAACAAAATCTTCCAGTGTTAACAAAGGTTAGGACACGTGTCCTGGTTAATGAGGTGCATGTGCTCTGGGCTGTCTTGCATATGACTAGCATCTTCACGAAGGCTTCGTGATCACGGATAGGCTCCACACAACTTGGTTCCCCCTGACCTAGCCTCATATCTGCTTCTTCCTGGCTTGTTACTTACCATTATTGGGAGATCAAAGAAGAAGGACCACAGGTGGGCTCCTTAGCCACACCCAGTTCTGAAATGACAAGCAGCTGTAAAATCTCTGCATACCTCCCCTGACATCCCTGCCTCAATATATTTCCAGGCTGTTTTCTAGCCATCTGGAGTCATTGCTGGCCGTGCAATGACAGCATCACCGAGAAGTCCACATCTCCCTCACAGTCCTGATTGCTGAAACAGGCTTCCTCAGCGGCAGCAGGGACGACAGAGGCCTGGGGACAGAGTGGTGCGAATCTGACCCCATGTAGCAGGTGCCATGAGGAGTGCTATGAGAACCCTTTCATGCTGGGCTTGGTGCAGCATCCGGTGATCTTTGAGCTTCCTGGGATGCTGGCTTGGGAGAGACTTCCTTTGAGTGCTTTTGTTGGGTGTGTGAG
>NW_007249432.1:7847-13888 GCF_000164805.1 Carlito syrichta | reverse complement strand
CACCCTAGGGGGGGCACTCAGCTGGCTGGTAAGACTTCGGTGTTTCTTCTTGGAGACCCTGTAGGGAATCCTGGTGACCTGGAACATGTTGTCTTGTGGAATAACTCTTGACTGGAGGAGTACAGTGTCCAATTCACTAGGAGACATCTGCACATCACAATCTGCCCAACCACATGGTCCTTACCCATATGTTCCTCACTGATTCCCCTGGAGATGATGGGAAGTTGAGAAATCTTTCATGTATTCTGCCTCCATTTTCTTCACCCTCTTTTTGTCTCTACAGCTGGTCTAGTGCTGGGACCAACCGTAATTATGAACTCTGGTGTCTCCCTGTCTCCGTTCACCACTCTGACCTTTCCCCCACCCACTCCCAACCCAGCACCCAGGCTACATTGGGCACAGCACCCAACACTCCTATTGCCTGTAGCTGCTCCTCTGGGCAGAGCTCTGGTACTGCCTGCTTTTCCCAGGCCAACTCTGGTGGCATCAGATGGTACCCACAGCCTGAGCGGGGCAGGGACGCTCAATGTCATCATGAATGTCAGAGCAGAAGTGGGGCTTCCAGAACTCCGACCCACTCAGAACTTCAACCTACCTCAGACCCTCCTCAGCCCCATAAGCCCTCTGCAAGGGCAATGTGTGTCCCCCAGATTCTCTTGTGGAGACTCTCTGGCCTACCCCAGCAGCTGGGGGCTCCCAGGCCAACGAAGGAGACTGGTGCCTAGGCCGCCCTCCTCCAGTGCCACTACCAGCTGGCCTTCTGGCCCCCATTGTGTCTCTCTGGAGCAAGGGACCACAGGCACAAAAGACGTCTGTGAATGGCAGCCTAGCCCCCTCTCAGGCCAATGGTCCGCTGCAAGACTTTTGGAGCTCCAACAGTGTATATACCAACTTCCGGCGCTGGCAGTGCTTCAAGTCCCTGGCCTGGAGGCACCTTCCACAGAGTCCTGATGCCGAGGCGCTCTCCTGCTTCCTCATGTGAGCACCCCAAGCCTGAGCTCAGTCTGGAGAGCATATAGAGAGCAGCCAGGATGGAGGGTGTCAGGTGGTCTAGGGAACCCAGAAGAAAGTTCATAGGCCCCTGGGAGCCGAGAAATGTGGGCTGGGCACAAGACTCCCCCAGGGGAGCTGCCTAGGGTTTACACTCTGCCTACAGTTGTTCTGGATACCACTCTCTGCTGTTCTGGACACCTGTTCCTGCTCCCCATAGGGCCTCTGATCTTTCTGCCTCTCTCCAGAGCTGTCAGGAAGCTGTTTAAAGGCTCAGTTCTGGGGCCCTAGAACCTGCGTGTTAACACTCGCTTCAGATCATTCCAGCAAGGTCTCATCCACTCAGGCTGTCCTGAACACTACAGACTTGGCAATCGTGTCTTAGAGCTCTAGAGACCAGAAGGCGCAGGTCTGTGTGACTGCAAAGTTCGTTCTGGTCAGGGCCAGCCTCCAAGCTGGAGGTGGCCAGCTCTGGCTGTGTCCTCATGAGATTGCGAGAGAGGTCTGTGCTTCTTCCTCTTCGCATCAAGGCACTAATCCCATTCTGTGAGCCCCACCCTTGAGGCCTAGTCTTGTCCTGACCACCTCCCATGGTGTCACCTGTGAAGACCCTCAAATTGGTTGTTAGGGCTTCAAGTCTGGAACTGGGAAGGGAGAACAAATATTCCACCCACAGCACTAATCATTCCACTCAGCCATACTGGGGACTCATAGGGAAGGCAGGGACGCCACATGATCCCCGAGATGTTGATATTTGGTCATGCAAGGGTGTCCTGGGGTCCCAGGTGCCCACACTGGGGTACGATGAGACAGAAACAGATGGCAGGAAAGACCGAGAGGCCCTGAGATAAGTACTGGGTGGGGCTGGCTCTGCACAGAAGGTGGGCACGGCGGTGTGACTGGTCCTTGTGCTTACAGCCCAGTGCTCCGATCCCTGGTCTGTCTGAAGCCTACCATGCCCCTGGAGGAGGGACTATGTTGGGCCATGCAGGAGTGGCAGCACACCAGTACCTCCAACCGAATGATGTATTCTGAGATGGCCGCAAAGTGAGTCGGGGTCCTGGGTGCAAGGGTTGCTGTGCTGAGTGTGCAGAGGATGGGGAGAGTACGTCGACTGTCACAGGACACTCTGGCCCTTTGATGCTCAGGAAGCTGCATCCTTTACCTGAAGTCCTTAGGGTCTTCCTCCTGCCATCTCAGAAGCACCCCCTGCCAGGCCTAATGTCAAACCCATTGTCAATATTGGTCATGGCGGGAAAAGTTACCAACATAGCCCAGAGAGGGCCACCTCACTTCTGGGGATCATGTAGAGATGCCGAATACATTTCTGGGGTCCACTGTCCTATGGAAAAGTGGTCAGAAGCTGGTCACCTGCCATCCTAGCTTGGTCTGGGGGCGGTTGGTGGGTGGCCAGCATCTCAGGCACACAGGACCTGCTTCTAGCCCTGCTGACATAGCTTCTCAACCATCACCTCCGCTAGAGCAGATGGACAACAGACCTCAGAGGACCTGAGATCCCTCTGCTAGTCTATGTGTCCCTATCCTCGTGTGTCCTGTACCACTTCTTTCCCACGTTATCCTCAAGCTCTTAAGTCCTGGCCTTGGGTCTCCTGCTCTGGACAACCTCCCTCATGGCTTTTTCTTGAGTAGTAGCCCGGATCCGGCTGCATCTTCAGGAGGGATCATCTGCTGTTTGAGTAGTCCCCAAAATGTGGCCTTGCATGTGGGAGTGTACCTCTCCTGGGACTGTCAAGGCTTGGGTGGGACATCCAAGAGACTGTGTCCCCAATCCTGTCTTTGAGGGCAACTGGAGTTTGGGGGCTGGCCTGGACCTTTTCTCAGTGTTGTGGTGCCTCCCTCATCCTCAGGTTCATGGAATTTGAGTCTGAGGAGATGCAGATTCGGGATTTGCAGCCGGTGACAGTGCCCCTGGGCTTGCCTCCTCCAACCCCACTGAGACCTGACCCTCCACGGCCTCCAGCCCCTGAGGGTGCCCAACCAGATACGGTTTCCACTTCCATACAGGAGCCTTTGGCAACAGCCAAGGGGCACAGGGAGGTCGCTGTCAAACCTTTCCATACTTTCCTGGCCTGCCCAGAGCCTGGGAACTCATGTGTTCATGGCTGTGGCCTGGGAGTCACCTGCTCAAGTTCCAAAACTTTACCACTTTCCCATCCAAAACCCACCATTCAGTCTGCTTAGCCATGGACATTCGTGGTGTGAGACCTGGGATCTCAGTGGCTCCTAACGTCCTTCCACATGATGCTGTCATGTCTATTCCACCTCCTGCAGCATTAGCCCTTGTGGTCCTAGTCAGGTGTCCCAACCCAGGCTGCACCCATTTCGTATCCCTGAGCAGCTCCCTCCCCAGAGTGATGGAGGTGGGAGCTGAAGGCCCTGTCACACCTGTTCTTGTTCATCTTGGCCTCAGCTGACCTTCACAGCAAGGCCGACCCTAAGGCCCTGCCCGGTCACCCAGCACCACTCAGACCCCAGCGGCCACCAGAGACCGAGATCCCCAGGGAGATTCTGCCTGAAGCCAGGAGGGAGAACTTTAATATCATGGAGGGATTGCCTCCAGGGTCCACAGCAAGAGGACATGATTCTACAACCTCAGTAGCAGGATGAGACATTCCTGGACCATGGACTACTGAGCTACCTTGAGAAGTTGTGCTCCCAGGAAGACTTTATTACCAATGTGAGCTGTCCTGGAGTGCCAGGGTCTGTGGTTTTCCGGGAACTCAAGCTCGTGGAATTCTGCTCTGTGCTTCAGCTATTAAGCAGTGCGTGTGAGTGTGTGAGTGTGTGTGTGTGTGTGTGTGTGTGTGTGTGTGTGTGTTTGTGTGTGGATGTGACTGTGTGAGTATATGTAAGTGGATGTGTCTGTATGTCAGTGTTTTGTTTTTTTTTCACTGTGTGTCTTTTTGGGTGTGAATTTGTATGCTATATGTGTCTCTGCATTTTTCTGTGTGTGCGTGCAATTCTGTTTATCTGATTCAGTGAAATATGTCTGTCTGTGGTTGTGTGTTTTCGTAACCACCAAGTGTGTGTGTGTGTGTGTGTGTGTGTTTATGCAACTAAGGGTGGCCAGGATATAAAACACCATGCATGGGGTGGTCATTTCTTTCTGCCTCTCCTGGGGTCCCTCTGGTTTCAGGATTCTCCATGCTCAGGATGCTCTCATCCTGTCCCTGTAATCATAGGTGGATGCTGTCAATCATCCACAATTCCTAGATCTGCTCTGCTCAGAACTCCAGAGCAATCCCATGGCCCTCAAGGAGCTTGAGCAGGAAGAAGGAATGACCATCACACAGGTAAACCAGAGGAGGGAGGGACATCAGGTACATCAGGGGATGGAAGGATACCGGGAAATCCGTGGGAGGGAGAGACACCAGGAACACAATCGGAGGGAAAGAGAGCAGGAAAACCAGTGCAGAGAGGGACACGGGGAACACCAGGAGAGGGACAGACACTGGGAAAATCAGTATGAGAATGGGCACTGGGAACGCCAGGGGCAAGAGGGACACTAGAACACCAGGGAGGGAATGGCAACAGGAACTTGAGGGCAGAGTGGGACTCAGGGAGCACAGGTCAGGAGGGATGCTGGAAAAACCAGGGCAGGAGGGACAACAGGAACATCAGAGAAGGGAGGGACACCTGGACTGCCATGGTAAACAGTGACTCCAGGAAAACAGGGCTGGGTGGGACACCAGAAATGCCAGGACAGGGAGAAACACTGGCATCACCAGCAGGGAGAGAGACACTGGGAACATCTGGGCAAGAATGGACGCCGGGACCATCAGGGGAGGGAGAGACTCCGGGAAGACCAGGGATAGGGAGGGACAGTGGGAGCACTGTGGCAGGGAGGAACACGGGGAACTCCTGGGGAGTGAGGGACACTGGCAACATCGGGGAAGAAAAGACACCACGAACAACAGGGTAGGTATAGACACCGGGAACTTCAGGGTAGAGAAGATCACCAGGTCACCAGGAATCTAGGGGAGGTAGGGATGCCAGGAAGGCCTTGGGAGAAAGGAACACCGGAGAACACCAGTGGAGTGAGGGACACTGGGAACTTCAGGAGCGGGAGGGACAATGGGGACATCAGGGCTGCAGTGGACATCAGGAAAGCAAGGCAGGTAGGCCTCCGGGAACAGCAGTGTAGAGAAGAAAACCAGTAATACCAGGGCAAGGAGGGAAACCCAGGGGTGGAAGAGCACCAGGAACTTCAGGTCCAAGAGGGACATCAGGAACTTCATAGGAGGGACAGACACCAGAAAAGCCATCAGGGTGGGAGATATCAGGAACACCAGGACAGGGAAGTACACCAGAAACATCAGGGCTGGAGGGACACCAGGAGCTTCACATCAGGGAGAGATGTGAGGAACTTCAGAGAGGAAGGGACACTGGCAATTCCAGCACAGGGAGGGACACCTGGAACGTCAGAGCAGGAAGAGACACCAGGAACACCAAGAAAGGGAGAGGCACCAGAACACTCGGGCAGGGATGGACACCCGGAATTTCAGAGCAGAGAATGACACCAGAAAATTCAGTGGAAGGAGGAACACCAGAAAAACCAGGGCAGGGAGGAATACGAGGACACCAGGGCAGGGAGGGACCCGAGGGGAAGAAAGACACTGAAAGACAAGGGCAGGGAGGGACACCAGGAACACCAGGCCTCATGGGGACAGCGGGAATACCAGGACATTGAGGGACCCTGGGAACACCAGGGATGGAAGGTCATCGGGAACATCAGGAAGAGACCCACACCAGGAACACCAGCAGAGGGAGGATCACTGGGAACAACTGGGTTGGAGGTACTCCAGGAGTTTCAGGGCAGGGAGGAACAGCAAGAACTTCAGAGGATTGAGGGACACTGGAAACACCAGTGATGGGAGGGTACCCAGTACATCAGGGGAAGGAGAGACATCAGGGACACCAGAGCGGGGAGAGACACAAGGCACACAAGGGCAGGTAGGGCCACTAGGAACTCAGGACAAGGAGAGATATCAGGAAAACCAGGGCAGGAGAGACACTGCGAACACCAGAGC
>NW_007249432.1:0-7827 GCF_000164805.1 Carlito syrichta | reverse complement strand
CCAGGAACACCAGAGCAGGGAGGGACACCAGAAAATCCAGGGGAGGGAAGACACCCAGAACTCCAAAGGAGGGAGAGACACCAGGAACACCGGACAGGGAGAGCACCAGAAACTTTCGGCAAGGAGGAACACCAGGAACATCAGGGCAGGGAGGGACACCAGAAAACCCAGGGCAGGGATGCACACACGGGCCCCAAGGGTGAGAGGGACATGGGGAACTTCAGGGCAGGAAGAGGTTGAGGAACTTCAGCAGAGGAAGGGATACCGGGAACACCATGGCAGGTGGGACACCGAGAACACCAGGGCAAAAGGGACACCAGGAATTTCAGGGCAGGGAGAGATGCAAGCAACTTCACCCAGGAAGGGAAACCCGCAAGCTAACACTAGGGCAGGAGGGTACACCAGCCACACAGGGGAATGAGGCACACCAGGGATGCCAGTGAATGAGGACACCAACAACGCAGGGGAGGGACGAAAACTAGAAACTGCAGGGGAGGGAGGGATAGCAGCATAAACGACCCACCTGATTTACTCCTCTACACTGGTTGCATTCTGTGTTCTGAGGGGAATCTCCCCAGGGAGGAAATGCAGGTATTTATAATTGAGAAGTGGGAGTGGAGCCAAGGGGTGGTCAGGACACACCCGCAGCCAAGCTCATAGGACCAGCAGCGCTGCAGACTGTCTTGTCATCAAGCCCCTTTCACAATCCTCCCCCAGTCCCTGCCAAGTGCTTGTGTCCCCACCCCCTTGGAGCCCGCTCACCTGGGCAGCCCACTGAGTGCATGATTCCTCCCCAGTTGCTGGAGAAGTGCCTCCTGGCCCTGAAGGAAGAAGAGGGTGCCGGGACAACCCTGAATCATGGCATTTCTGGGTTGTGATCACTTTCCCTCAAGCCTGCAGCTAACCAAGGAGCAGAGACACACGACTGTGGCCTCCAACTAGGAGTCAGCATAGACACCTGCATACCCCAGATGGCCCTACAAAGCCCTTCTGGGCATGGCCGAGTGCACATCACCCTTTCCTGGCCTGAGGACTGTCCTCTACTCCCAAGCTGCCCAAAGAATTCCATACCAATGAGAGAACCGTAATAGAGTATACCATTAAAGAAGTCGGGGCCTCTGGGTGTACTCCACTGCATCGGTGGTCGACAGAGGTCCAGGCTCGAGCTTGCAAATAAAAACCCTCTTGAACTTTCTTCAGAATTGGCTCTTGGTGATCTCTCGGATTGAACTTTTGGCCACTACACCAAGGGCTGCTCAGCCACTGTCTTCTGCCCAGGACCACCATCCAGTCTCTCCTCGTTTCTTAGAAGAAGCCCCAGCTGGGCAGATGGATATGTTTAGTGAGGATGAGGATGAGCTCCCCAGCCTGGCCTCCCTCTTGGGCTCTCGGGACCACCTGCTGCCCTGGGAGCCTTCCTTGAGTCCAGGCCCTTCCTCTGGACTTCAGTGCCGTGAAGATCAGGGTCCTCAGCGAGTCCCCTATCCCCCACCTACTCATCAAAGGGGCCACAGCTCTGCATCACTTCCTGATGCCAATTCCAGAGAGCCAGCTCTCCTTGGAGGACCATCCCTGGTGGACAGGTGTTCCTTCAGAGGCCTGGGTTCAGAGTTTCTGGGGTACAAGTAATAGGCTCGGGACTGGGCCAATCTTCACATCCCCAAAAAAGAAGGTGCGACTCATCTGTCACTGAGAGCGAGAGGAAACGACACTGCAGCGTGAAGCAAACACGTACAACCTCCTGGGTGCCAGCTCTTATTTGGGGACTTGGGCTATGGAATCCACAGGACATCTACTGCTCCAAAGTAGCCAGTGATGCCCCTCAGAGAATGCTACCACTATTGGGCCTCAGTGGGTTGGAGGTGGGCAGCTTCTGGAGGAGGGGGAGTGCAGCTCCTCGGCAGGGGGGATGCAGCACCTGGGGAAGGGAATGGGTATCCCATCATTGAGCATAGTGCATAGATGTGAATAAAGTTAGTTTTGTTGCCAAATTTTCACAGGCTGCCTCTGGACTTGGTCCGTTTTGCTCAGTGGAGTGGGCACTTTGGACGGAAGGATAGGGGAGGGGCACAGGCCTGGGATCCACAGGGACTGTGACCTTCCTCACAGTTACGGTTAGGGCTTCAGTAGAGTTAGGGGAGGTGTAAGTTGGCTACCTTGGACTGACAGACTCTGCTGTGTTCCTAGGACACACTTACACCAACTCTCTTGGCCTTGTTTATGACAGAAGAATCACTGGATTGTCCCGTCAGTATCTGTAGGTCTTAACAGTCATGAGGGAAAGTTGCTGTGAGCCTTGAACCTGTGTCATGTACCCATTTTCTGCTTGGGGCTTGGAGCAGTTGTTCTCTGAGCAGCTTCTTTCTGCTTTCCTGAAGGCTGGTGTTAGGGATGAACTGATCCATAGCCCAGCCAGGCTTTTCCCAAGTGTGTAGTTTCACCAAGAGAACAGCCTTGGTTTGTGAGGACACCGCTCTCCATTTGGATACTGAAGCTGGTGGCTTGCAGTCTAGGCGGGTGTGAAAATGGGGGAATTATAGCTCCTCCATTACTCTCAGCATGTCAGTACCAAGAACAGTGGGTTGAGGGGATAAGCAGGCATCTGTGCACCTGAACATATTGGGATATGATCTAGGCAGGAGCATGTGAAGTCTCTCTGGAGATTTCTGGGCAAGCAGGTTGCTAGAGTGAGGAGCACCCATCTTGCTGTGGCTGTGGGGACTGCCTCATGGGCCCTGAGGATCTTGCCAGAAGTCCCCACAATTCCACTTCCCTCCCCATGGATGATTCACTCTTCTGCAGAGTTTGATGTCATTTAATTAATATCGGCATCTAAAACAGCTCCTTCCATCACACTACTACTAAGAGCCATAGGCATAGCACTCTGACTGGGAGCTGGCAGGTCTCAGCATAAGGTGGCCCCGGGGGGTGAGGGATTGGACCACATGGAGGGTGGTAGGTCAATGTCTTCCTGCTGGGCATGGGCATACACCCCATGGGTCAAGAAGAGGCTGCCTGGAAGGTGACAAGCTTCTTGGAAGCTCCCTGGGGGCAGGACTGGGTGTTGGCCCAAGGGACACATCGGCACCTGCAGAAGCAGGTGCTATTAAAGGAGGGGAGATCAGGGAGAGGTTGAGCCTGGGATCACACCTGCTCTTTCCTGACCTTCCTGCCCATCTCTGGGCAACTCCCTTAACTACTGTGTGTGGCCGACCTCTGTAAACTTTGCAGCCCCCTCTCAGAATCTCCCATCTTGGCAAGACATGACCCAATACCTGCCCTCATTCCCTCCTGGTCCATGCCTTCCTCTTCATTCTGAGTTCTAATTCCTCCTCCAGGGCTCATGTCTGGTCAGGTTGTAGTGACCGCCAGAGTGTCTGCCCAGCATGTAGTTGTGTGGTCTTGGTGGTGGAGGAATGGGGCTGCAGGTGGGCCAAACGGTTCAGGAACAAAGTGGCTGTGTTCTCTGTTGGTTGACAAAGGGCAGCACGTTTGGACTCTGCTTTCCTTTACTCCCGGTACCTTGCCACTTGCCCCTAGAGATGTCCCTCTGCCTTTGCCTTCTCCTGTCTGTGTGAAGAGACCAAGTCCTGCCTGCCCTCTTTGGCACCTGTGAAGGAACATTTACGCTGGGGTGCATTTCCTGGCTGCCACACTCTCTGTTTCCAGGTTAGTCTCCACATGGAGAAGGCCTCCGAGCAGGTACTCCACTGTGCCAGCATGCTGTGGGGCTGCACACCCTGCTCCTGAGTTCAGTTAGCCTCCGGAAAACCACACCATGCAGGTCCTCATGGTTGGTGGGTAACACCTTCACCTCCTCCACCCACTGTGTTCCTGGAATCCAGCTCAGCACACTCCGGCCACTTAGAAAACATGGGGAGCGAAGGTCTGAGCCCTGGACTTTCCACTAGCTGGTGCCTGAGGGGGGCCAGTCAGTGACTCCTCTGCAGTCAGGGAGGTGGAAATCTCTCTCTCTCTCTCTCAGGGTACACAAATGGTAAGAAAACACGTTTGAGGAAACGTATTGCTCCCCAGAATGAGTGGGCCCTGGGTCTACGATGGGTCTTGCCTTAGTGACGCCTTGGACTCCTGCTGCTCCTCACCCACCTGGCTGTGGCCTGTCTCCTCATCCCCATTTTGGCCACAGGGTTCTTGGAAGAGGCAGAACCTAACCCCCATCGCGGACCTGCCATGACGCGGACTGCACAGAGGAAGATCAGGCAAACGTCTTTATTGACAAGCAGCAGCCCATGCCTGTCTGGGGTCAGCCCTGTACGGAGATGCGCAGACCACCTGGCACTCAGGAGACCTCTGGCCTTTAGGGCTGAGCCCCGCCCTCCTGAGCGAGCCTCACCCACCGGAAGACAATAGGTGACAACTGCAGGCCCCACTGCCCTAGTGACCTCTTCTGTCAGGTCCGCAGGCACAGAGCAGCCTGCCTGTTCCCGCCTGCGCCAGTGCACAGAAGGGCCTGAGCCGCCCGGGTAGTGCTGGCCGCGTGGACGCGGGACGAGCAGGAATGTCCTGAAGGGCAGCAGCATTAACGGATAGCTCCGGGGTCAGCCTCCATGACGTCAGCTTCCTGCCCGCCTGCAAACCCTCCCGTGGCAAGGGCCGTTGGTACCCGCCATCCCTGCTGGCGCATGCGTGGCACCTCGACGCTTCCCCCCCCCCCCGCAACGGTCGCTGGGAACAGTTGGAGGAACGACTGCAAAGAATCTCCATCCCCCTTTGGAGCTGTGCGCATGCGCCCCTGGCTAGCCACGGACCGGGCCTGGAAGAGCCCCGCGGACATGGGACAGTTATGGCTGTCAAGCAGCTCCCCTCCCTTGAACATTCACTGCCTTCCCTCCTTGAAAGGACCACTCAGGGTTGTCAGTTTTACCTCCCAGCCACTCATGCACTTACATTACCCCCTTGGGGAAAACCGTTTTGGAAGGATTCAACTAAACACAGTGTCATCCAGTGGGGCGAGTCCTGTGTGCACTTTGCACTCATGTCTCTGATTGCTATTCATGCTTTTCAAAATTTAGCACGCCCGGTTTCCCTGTATTTATCAGGCTGAAAATGTGCTCTGCATGGTCTTTCAAACGTCCAGCCATGGAAGAAATTCTTCAAAAGCCCACCGACATGGCTGAGGAGCAGGGTGGGTTGAGGTACACAAAAATAGGTTTATTGATAAGGTTACAAGTAAAGGGTACATCGAGTAAATCCTTTTGCTGTGAATCTGAATACCAATTGAAAAGTCACCTGATGAGGAACATACCAACCGGGTGGCCCCTGTGTAAATGGAAGGCCTACCTGCCAGAGTCATGCATGGAAGTTCTCCCACCCCCACCCAGGCCCAGCTGCCCCTGCCCCTCCCCCACTATGGAATGCCTGCAGTCCTACATTCTCCTGTTTAAATTCAAACTCAGGAGCATCTTCAGAGTGTGGTCATTCTCTGGGCACGGCCGTTGGCACATGTATTGAGGAGGCTGACAGCTATGGTCAGTGCTCAGCCTGCAGGGATGGTGTCAGAAGGAGGTAAGCTGGTGGGGTCTGGGGCCTATTATCACACTCCATAGCATCCCCCTGAAACCCTCGGGAATTCAAATTTGACAGTGCCTCTGGGGACAGCTGATTGGGTGAAAGTAGAGGAAGGAGGAAGTCCTGGACTTCGGCAAGGACATTTCACTAGGGAAACCCCTGGAGACCTGCTGCGGTGGTCAGAGAAGACAGTTCTTTAGAGGAGGACCAAGATGCCTGGTTGTAGGGAGCGGTGGGACCTTGTCGACTGGTGGCACAAGGAAGGTTCTGGACACAAGACCTGTGTCGTGTCTTCAGGCATCTGGAACCCATCCTCAAATATTGTTATGAGAGATTTGTACCGGAGTTTCCTAAATCTTAGGAAGAATAGAGATAAATTGTCTTGGCCTGAAAACTGCTTGGTTGGTTAGCGCTGCTTTCATCTGTGATGGCATGTCTTCTCTGTTGGTGTGGCTTGGGCTGGAGGGCACAGCTCAGAGTCTCTCAGAACCAGACCCCAGAGATTGCTTCTGTTTCAGTCTTAGAAGCTGTTATGTCTGAGGAACAGGGGCAGGCCAGCTGGGGAAGGCTGCAGCCAACACAAGGTTTGGCATCCTTTATTGTTGCGAATTTTTAGTCCTTTTATGAACCCTCAGGTTTTTGGATCCACTTCCTTTTTCAAGGCATATCCTCTACTCTTGCTTTCCCTGTGGAGAAGAAGATTTTTCTTCTGTTCCCTCTTGACTCATGAATGGGGAACAGATGTGTCATCTTGTTGGTCTTCAGTCGAAGGTTGTGAAAGGGCAGTTCCTTTCCTCTTTCTTTCTTTCTATCTTTTTTATTTCCTTCTTGTTTCTTTCTTTTCTCCATCTCACTTTCTTTCTTCTCTTTCTTTCTTTCTCTTTCTTTCTTTCTTTCTCTTTCTCTTATCTTTTATTAAAAAGCTGTGGGGTACAATTCAGGGTTAGGTATACAAACATTGATTATGCACGTACCCTTGTTGATGAGGTATGCCCCTCCCTCCCCTAGTAGTCTCCCTCAACTGCCAATCACACCCCCCTCTCCTGACAGGTCCCCACCACTGCCAATCCTTGTCTTATAGTATTATAATTTGTCAAGGTCCACTTATGAGTGAGAAACTGTGCTATTCGCTTCTGTGTTTCTGTGACAGTTCACTGAGTATGCTTGACTCTAAATCCATCCAAGGAGATGAGCACATAATCAGCAACAAAATCTTCCAGTGTTAGCAAAGGTTAGGACACGTGTCCTGATTAATGAGGTGCATGTGCTCTTGACTGTCTTGCATATGACTAGCATCTTCACAAGGGCTTCGTGATCACGGATAGGCTCCACACAACTTGGTTCCCCCTGACCCGGCCTCATATCTGCTTCTTCCTGGCTTGTTACTTACCATTATTGGGAGATCAAAGAAGAAGGACCACAGGGTGGGCTCCTTAGCCACACCCAGTTCTGAAATGATAAGCAGCTGTAAAATCTCTGCACACCTCCCCTGACATCCCTGCCTCAATATATTTCCAGGCTGTTTTCTAGCCATCTGGAGTCATTGCTGGCCGTGCAATGACAGCATCACCGAGAAGTCCACATCTCCCTCACAGTCCTGATTGCTGAAACAGGCTTCCTCAGCGGCAGCAGGGACGACAGAGGCCTGGGGACAGAGTGGTGCGAATCTGACCCCATGTAGCAGGTGCCATGAGGAGTGCTATGAGAACCCTTTCATGCTGGGCTTGGTGCAGCATCCGGTGATCTTTGAGCTTCCTGGGATGCTGGCTTGGGAGAGACTTCCTTTGAGTGCTTTTGTTGGGTGTGTGAGGTGAGGATAGAAAAGAGGGTCTTCTAGAAGCATCAGGAAAAGACAGAGTGAGGTGGAGCTGGGCTATAACTTTCAGAATCTTAAGGCTCCATCCACACAGGCCCCAGGATGCTGAGAATGGCAAAGGGAGGGACCCTCACCCACTGGTGAGTGCTCCCACCAGAGACACCCTGAACCCTGGGTTGGGGGACACCTATGAGGCTGATGAGTATCTGTTAAGAACACCCTAGGGGGGGCACTCAGCTGGCTGGTAAGACTTCGGTGTTTCTTCTTGGAGACCCTGTAGGGAATCCTGGTGACCTGGAACATGTTGTCTTGTGGAATAACTCTTGACTGGAGGAGTACAGTGTCCAATTCACTAGGAGACATCTGCACATCACAATCTGCCCAACCACATGGTCCTTACCCATATGTTCCTCACTGATTCCCCTGGAGATGATGGGAAGTTGAGAATCTTTCATGTATTCTGCCTCCATTTTCTTCACCCT
>NW_007249431.1:239603-254761 GCF_000164805.1 Carlito syrichta | reverse complement strand
AATTCTGCTTTCCATGCTTATCAGTTTGTTATTTATTTCATTCACAGTATTCTTTATTACTGTTATCTCAGATATCAGCTCCTTCCTAGTTTCTTCTTGTGTCTCCTCAATTCTTTTTAATTTCTCCATTATTGTCTTGATATCTACATTTGTAGTTTGAGACCCTTCATTCTGGGGGCTCTTCATTGTTTGCATTCTGAAGTCAGTTTTCTCACTGTCTGCCCTCCCAGGGGTCTGGGAGAGACCCATACTCTTCTTTTGGTTTTTCTTCATTTGTGTAGCTTTCTCTCTCTCTCCCCTTCTTTAATTCTGTTTTTGAAGGAAGGTGGGGTTGCTTTTATTTCTGTTCTGCAATATCCTGTTCTTCCTTATGAGGGTTTTCTGGCTTTGTTCACTTTTCAAGTTGGAGCATAGGCTGCAATCTGTACTTTTTGCAGTTTTGAGGTTTAATTGAGAGGGAAGATGTGGTTTAGAATGTATATGCTGATTCTAGCATCCACGAACAGGTGTATGAGCACACTGGAACTTATTTCCCTCTGCCTTACAATCTGTCCATTCAGCAGTATGTAGTCTTTGTCCCTAGATTAAAAAGGGGGGTATAAAAGAGGAAAATAATGGAGGAAGGGGGTCAATAGGAAGTTAGAAAGAGAGAAGAGCGAGAGGGAAAACAGATAAACATACCAACTATCAGGTGAGAAAGAGACACAAGGCAGGGAAGAAGTGAAGAAAGACACATAAGAAAGATTCCCTAAAGAGTACTGATAGCTACACAGAGACAGGCCAATAAAGTCAAGAAACAGTGTATGTCAGAAGGCAAACAACAAACGTGATCATAACCAACAATTACAATGATAAAATCATAAGTCAAAATAAGTGATCAGGCTAAAGTCACTTCTCTGATCTCTGATTCCGGCCTCTCCCCTTTGTTTTTCGTTGCAGCGTAGGGGTGGGGCTTTGTCTCCTGTTTCGTGCTGTTGCCTTAGGAACTGAGGTAAAGTTTGTTGCTAGATGGGTGGGGCAATGGAGCTCTTTGCCTGGAGTATGGCGAGGCAGTTTTTGCAGATCTGTTTCTCTCCGCTTGTCTGTGTTCCCCAGCTTGGGGTCTCATGCTGAGTGCCTCAGCCAAGGTGGGCCCGGAGTTCCAGAGCTCCAAAGCACTAAAGGGCAGGCAGTGAGTGGCAAGAGTGGCCCTGGGCCCCCCACAGGGTACTTCGGCCAGGAATGGGACCAGTGTCTCTGAGGGGCGGGCACCCAGATCCTCCCTGAGTGACCAGCGGCTTGGTGCCGGGCTGGAGACGATGTAGCCAGGGAGGGAGCTGGGAGGGGACTGGGACCTGAGACTCCCATGCACACAATGGAACAGCAGCAGCAGGGGACTGCAATATCTGGCTCTGTGTGGAACTGAAGGTCCCTGGGTGGTGGGCTGGGGGATGGGGGAAGAAAAGTAAGAATCTTTTTGGGAACTCACGTTTGGAGAATCTCACAAGTTCACCTATGCTGTCACCATCTTGTTCCCGTCTGAGCCCTATTGTATATTTTCAAACAGCTAGATGAGAATAGTTTAATGTTTCTAGCATAATGAACAAATGAGTATTTAAGGTGATAGATATCCCCCGATTGTCCTGAATGATCCCTGACTTATAATGGCTTGATGGCTTGATTTACATTTTTTTGACTTTACAATGATGCAAAAATAATCTGAGTTTAGTATTTTCCTTGACTTCCAATGAGACTACATCGAGATGTAAGTTGAAAATACCATAAATCAAAAATGTACTTTTGATTTGTGACATTTTCAGCTTACACTGGATTTATTGGGAGATAACCCCATTGTAAACAGAGTGCCTGTACTCTAAGTACCATATATAAGTGGAATCATACAGTATTTGTCTTTTTGTGATTGGCTTATTTTGCTTAGTGTAATGTCTCAAAGTTTCCTCCATGTGACAGCATGTCAGAATTCCCTTCCTTTTTCAGGATGGATAATATTCCACTGCATAGATATATATACCACATTTTATTTGTCCATTCATCTGTCAAGGGACACTTGGGTTGCTTTTGCTTTTTGTTGATTGTAATTAATTAAACATAGGCAGATAAAGATCCCATTGAGATCCTACCTTCAATTATTTGGGGTCTATACCCACAAGAGGGATTGCTGGAATACATGGTAGTTCAATTTTAAGGTTTTAAGGCACCATGATGCTGTTTACAATTGGCTGCACTGTTTTACATTGCCACCAACAGAACCACAAATGGGTTCCAGTTAATCCACATTCTCTCAATATGTGTTACTTCTTTTTTCATGATGGTTATCCTAGTGGATGTGAGGTGATACCATGTTGTGGTTTAGATTTGCATTTTCCTAATGATCAGTGAAGTTGATCACTTTTTTATGAGCTTCTTGGCCATTTGTATATTTTCTCTGGATAAATGTTTATTCGAGTTCTTTGCCCATTTTTAGTTGGGTTATTTGTTTTCTGTTCAACAAAAACCTCCTGTAGGAGTTTTTAAAAAAATATTTCTGGAAATAAGCCCTTTATCAAATACATAATTTGCAAATATTTTCTTCTATTCTTTTGGTTGCCTTTTCACTCTACTAATTGTGTTATCTGCTTCATAGAAGTTTTTAATTTTAATGTCAATCAATTTATCTCCTTTACTTTTGTTGTTTGTGCTTTTGGTGTCATATCCAAGAATTCATTGCCAAATCCAGTGTCAAAAAGTATTTTCCCTGCTTTTTTCTTATGCATTTTTTAGTTCAGCTCCTCGATTGAATCTTTGATCTAATATGTCTGTCTTTATTCCAGTGCCACACTATTTTGAATACTGTGACTTTGTAATATGTTCTGTAATCAGAAAATAGAAGAGGAAACACTTTCCAGTATACTTTGTTAAGCTAGTATTACTCTGATTCCAAAACAATTCAAGATAAAGATACTGCAAGAAAATAAAACTACAGACCAAAATCCCTTAGCAACATAGTAACAAAAATTCTCAAAAAATAGCCAATTTAATATGGCAATGCATAAAAAAGACAATACATTATAACCTAGTAGAGTTTATTTGAGGAATGTTAATCTGGTTCAGCATTCAAAAATCAATTAATGTAATTCACCATGGAAATGGAATAAATAAGAAAAAATGATAACCACAATAGATGTAGAAAAACTTGGAAAAATTAGTATCCATTCACAACTAAAATACAAAATCTCTCAGAAAACTAAGAATAGAGGGATCTTCATTAACCAGGTAAAGGAAATCTGTGAAAATCTTCCATTCAATACCAAACTTTACAGTGAAAGATCCCTAAGGTTTAAAAACAAGACAGAATGTTTTTCTAATCATTTCTGTTCCATATTATACTGATCTTCTGGGACTGACTGCAAAGGGGTACAACTTTTTGAAGTAACAGAACTAGCCTATATTTTGATTGGGAAATGGTACATGGTATATAAATTCTTATATATATATATTTGTGATTTAAAGTTTTAACTGACATGATATGAAAAATAGTACATTTGGGAATTGTATCTAAAAATGTGTGTGTACATATATATATACACACATATATATCAGAATTCCCTTCCTTTTTCAGGTTGGATAATATTGCATGGATATACCACATTTTATTTGTCCACTCATCTGTCAAGGGATACTTGGTAAAGGGACATTTTGACGACATATATATATGTAGTCAAAACTCATCTATATATTCATAGAGTTCCTTTATCTCTTCCTAGTTTTCTGAGAGTTTTTAGATTTCATCATAAACGTATGTTAATTTTTTCAGTCTCTCTACATCTACATATATATATGGTAAAGTGTACCTTAATTAAAATGGATAAAACAAAGAACTTAAATATTTATTGATTTTTCTTAGATGTAATCCCTATCCCTAAGAAACCTCTCTTCCAAAAAAAAGTTTGTATATTTATTTAATTTCCCCAAACAAAACTCCAAAGCAGAATCTTATTCATAACACAAATCATGGATTAAGTTATTGACTTGAATCCACTGTTAAATTAAATAACAGTATAGGCAGTTGCTTGCTTTTACATTTATGATTGTTATCTCTTTGTCATTTTCACGGTCTAGAGTCTATTCTATTTGGGTAACTATAACCTTATTATTTATATACACAGATGATTGCAGTAAATAACTGGTTTATAAAGACGCCTTTCTGGCACTATTTTAGTGAAAACAAAATACTTTCTTAGCCTCTAAAACTGGAGAAGAATAACCAAATTTCCTTGGTATTTGTGATTTAAGGTTTTAACTGACATGATATGAAAAATAATACATTTGAGAATCATATCTAAAAGTACATAAGAGTGAAGATAATGTTTCATTTACCTATGATTATACAAATACTGTGATTCTTACATTTGATTTAGTAACTATTTATTCAGCAATATTATGTGCCTACATTGTTAAGCTGTCAATAGATTAAATCATCTGTAGTTATTGCTAAAATTAGATTAAACATATAGTCTAGATTTTGTAAACTCTTAAAGTATGGTTGTACTCATACTGCTGAAGTACTGGAAGAGCTCAAGAAACCACTTCAGTACTGAAAAAAATACAAACAAGCAAATAAAAACACCACAGGACAACAACAAAATGTCAAACATGTGGCTTGTGGAGTCAAAGCCAGGATTTACCCTTGATAAAGAAAGTAGAGGAAGATGTGGCTTAGTACATATGCGTGTCAAAGAAGGTGCCAGTTAAACACCACAAATAAGTTTCCACCACGTCATTGCAAATGCTGAACCAGGGGCGTCTCATTCACATGGAGAACTAATTCTCAAGACGAAGAAGGGCTGAGCTGAGCCTGACTCACTCTTTCCAGATAAGTCAAGTCTCTTCTTGATAAAATTATAAAAGGATCAGATCATGACTAGGAATGTTGTGCAAATTATATTACTTCATTTTTTTTTAAGTATGAGGATTACATAAGTATTTTCTCTACCTATATTTCTAAAATATTTGAAGTGACAACAATAACAACCTGCATATATATCAAGAACCAAAAGTCAACATCATGCCTAATGGTGGAACAATAAAAAGATTCGCCTAAAAGGCTGAAATCCAGAGAAGGACGTTTAGAATCATCACTTGTATTATAGTGGGAAGTGCCAGACAACACACTTATGCAAGGGAAAGAAGCAAGGTTATAATAATCAGAGCAAAGAAAGTAAAAGACTAAAAGTACTCCAATTATATCTCTGTGAAACTTATTGAATAAATACTGATACATTCCAACAATAAAATACTATGTTTCACATCCCTCTACCTCTCAAGAACATAGACAAAAAATATTCACTCAAATGGAACATTGACCATAACATAGAAAGCAAGCAAGATGCCAAACAGCAGGCATGGGTTTCCTCAGGTGTACTAAGAGCTGTTCAGGTTATGCTACACTAAAAACAGAGCCTTCATCACTGTAGCACAATATATCCATGTATTAGAACTGCACTTGTACCCACTAAATCTATAATTTTTTTAAAAATGTGATTTTAGACTCATATACACATGTACTGGTTTATGCATAAACTATTTTTTCATGATATCTGCACACAAAAAATTAGTAACCCTAATATGTTCTGGGAAGGAGAAATGAAGATTTGGAGTGAGAAGAAAAAGTGAGGGGGTGTTATTGTTGGTTTTGCTTTTGTTTTTACTGTATAACCCTTTTACCATTTGATTTTTTATGTACACATTTTTTCTTCAGTAAACAAACATAACTGGTTTACCTACTTGATGGCGTGTTTCAGATTATGAATGATTAACAGCATGCTGAATAAAGTTTTTATAGAATAGTCATAAAGATAGTTAGAAATTTGGATTGCTTTCTGTTAGAGGTGTGTTGCATTTTGAAAGGTTAGAAAAAGACTGTGTCAGTCCTGGAGCCAACAGATTCGTGTTTTATATGTTCTGAGGCAAATCATGAGGACAAATACAATTTGTTATAAACAATTAAAGAGTAAGTTACTTGTTGTGGGCTGAATTTTGTCCTCACCTCTCAGAAATCCAAAATTTGAAGTCCTAACCCTTAGTGCCTCAGAATACGACCTAACAGTATTTGGAGACAGGATATTTAAAGAGGCAATTAAGTTAAAATGAGGTCATTAGGGTGGGCCCTAGTTCAATTTGCCTGATGTCCGTATAAAAAGAGGAGATTAAAACGGACACATAGAAGGAGGTACACATGGAGATGCAGAAAGGAGATGAGAAGCTGTCATGGGCAAGCCAAGGAGAGAGGCCGCAGAAGAAACCAACCTTGCCTTGGACCTCCAGCCTCCAGAATTCTATGAAAGTAAATTTCTGTTATTAAACCACCCAGTCTGTGGCACTTTGTCATCAAGCAAACGCAAACTCATATTCCCTTTAAACCCAATGGTACTGGCTACAGAGGACAGGGAGTCTCGGAAAATTCTCAAGTGGGAGGATGATCTAGTGAGATCTGTGTTTAGAAAAGGTGCTTATTTTGCAGTGATTGACTGTGGGGAACAAACTAGAGTCAGGGAGACTGGTTAGGAAGTTATTTCAGGGGTCCAGGTGAAAGTTAGAAATAAGCAAATTCATGGGAAAGGGTGTGACCGAGTTACATAAGAGAGTCGTCAAGGAGGTGGAAATGGTTGGGTCTAAAGCCCAGTTGGAGCAGAGCACAGGAGGCCTCTGTCTTGGATGAAACCTACATCCCTGGCTTAGGCAGCTGGGTGAACGATTTATAAAGCAAAACGACGCTACAGAGGAACAGTGATTCCCCATGTGAACTCTGGAAAGAGCTAACTAAATGACACGAATACATGTTAACACTGGCAACAAGATGAATGTGCAGCAGACAGGCATTGGCCCAGATGAGGATCATAATAGCACCTGATGTTCCAGGGAAGGGAGTCTGACAGAGCTGGCAAGGAGCAGCAGGCAGGATGTCTTAGCGGCCCGGTGAATTACTTACCGTGTCATGGGGAAGAAATGCATGCCACCCAGAAATTCACAGAGGTCTCTTTCTGGAGGGGGTATGTCAGCATTCCACAGAGGCTGGGTGTAAGCAGGGTGGAGCTGCTGAGGCAGAAGTCATGGAAGAAAATAAAGATAACGATACTGTCATCAAGTGGCAGCTGTGCCATGTACACATTTTATAACCTTGGGCAAGTCAGTGGATTTCTCTTTGCTCATTTCCTTTCACTAGCAAATCATAGTAACAATGAAATGACTCTTATTATGACAGTTGACTTACCAATTAATACTTCAAAGGCTCAGGAAAATTCTCTTGGGGGAAGTGCTTGACAGATTAAGAGCTGAGGAGTAAGTAAAAATTAACCAGATGAATGTGCTAAACGTTGGAGAGGAGATGAAAGATGTTCCAGTTAGAGGGGACAGAATGTGTACAGCCCTAAGCCAAAATGAAAAATGGTCATTTCAGGGAACCAGGGAGGGATCTGACATATAACTAGAGCATAGAGTTTCACAGGGAAGCAATGACGAAACCTAAATTATTAGTAGTTAAATGACTTGCTCAAGGTCATCTAGCTAACCAAGATCTGCTCTGCAAATTGATTGTGCCTCTGCGAATTGATTGCACCAGCACTTTATCTTATTTATTTATTTGTTTGTTTGTTTATTTTTGAGTTGGAGTCTCACTCTGTATGTAGCCCAGGCTGGAGTGCAGTGGCATGTTTACGGCCACCACAGTCTCGACCTGCTGGGTTCAGGTGAACTTTCCATCTCAGTCTTCCAAGTAGCTGAAACTACAGGTTTGTGCCACCATGCCTGCCTAAATTTCGTTTTGCTTATTGTAGAGACAAATCCTCGCCAAGTTTCCTGGGACTCAGGCAATCCTCTCGCCTCCCAAAGTGCTAGGATTGCAGGCTTGAGCCACCACACCTGGCTGCACCAGCATTTTAACTATCAATTATATATAGCCTTCCTACAATGCCATACAAACAGGGGCTGACCATTGCTAAGGATGATACAGGCATTATATTTCTCAGTGTGTCTAAGAAGTCATATAGCGAATATCTTCTTGAACTTAAATTTTTAAATTCATGGTGAGACAATATTAGAACTGAGAGGCATTAGGGACATAGATTTAGACCACAAAAACAAGGGAGCTGAACTGAGTTAAATAAACCAATGGATGGACTACTAACTTTTGTCTTCACTCTAGTCTTCCAGAAACATAAGCACCATCTCAAAACAGGGTTTGTGAAGGACACAAAACAAAACCTCAATAATTAATCTCTATTGCAAACTTGCTAACTAGACTGGATAAACTGGTTTGTCCACACTTCTTCCCTAGAACACTGACCCATAGTACAACACATTAATTTATTATAAAATCTTCTCTTGGTCTTCTGTGTTCTAATTTCTTACTATGAGGTGGCAATGTGTGGAATTACTTTTATTTGCACTGAATGTAATTTATTGGAGTTCCTGATTATGAGGCTTGTTGTCTCTGGCAGCCATGGAGGTGAATCACTCAGTTCTCATTCAAATAGATCTGTTACAAAAGCTCAGAGGTCGGCCCACGGTGGCAGGACAGCTGGCTTAATAGTGTACTCTTTGTTGGAGGGCATCCCCATTTCTCTATTATTTCCTTCCAATTCCTGCTGGCTTCCTTGCACTGCCCAAGCCCATACTTGCACTTCAATCCTTGTCTCAAGAGTCTGCTTTCATTATCCCATGTCTACCCGATGATGTATCTACTGTGCTTGTAGTTGAACTTCTTGCAACTTCTTGCAACACTATTTTGGAAATAAAAGATTTCCTCCAAAGGATAAAACAAAAGAAATGTCTTTCAAGATTTCTTTTAGTGAATATGCCTGTGTTGATCTGCATAAGACAACTTACAGTCATTTCAACCACGTATATGTTTACGAGGACCATTATAGTATATTTTATCACATTTCAAAAAAAGGTATAGACCCAATTCATTCAAATCTATAGCAGAGATTTTGTTTAAATAGCAGTCTATTTAAAAATAAACATTCTATTATCAAGACACTTTAGCATATACTATCCTTGTCATAATCTTTTTGGTAATGATCGTCACTCATACATCCATGGGAGCCAAAAAAACTAATTTTCCATCTTTCACTGTGACTCTGAAAAGAAGACTATTTGACCAATTAAAAACAGGAATAACACCTGTTAAAATAGTTCTTTTAAGATTCGGAAGCAGTTTAATGCTATTTAATTATTCTTAACAACTATAAAATACATGTATAGCAAAATAAACTTGTCTCAGGTATTATACTAACCATATATTTAGGATATACTACCACACCTTTACCATTGACTAAGAATAATGCCAGTTTTAATGTATAAGACTTTTATGGCAATAAATTGAAGAATAAACTATACATTCATTATCACATACAAGAGTTTGCATCAGGTTTGGTAATCTACACTTGTTTCTCCTAAGCTGCCCCTGAACGACATTTATCATATGTTGTTTAGCATTGTTATCTCCAACAATATTTTTGGTCAATTTTTGTTGGTTTTGTTTTTAGAACTGTCATCTACACATCATAATATATGATTTATAATTAATTAGGGAAAACATGCATTGTCCAAATTAAAAAGAAAGTGTTTTGTGTTCCTGTTTACGTTTCCATTTAAATTAATTTTGAAGCTTTCAGCCGCTCTTCACAGACTGCAGGGCTCTGCTGTATTCCTCAGAAGTTCATTAGATGTGGACATGACCATTTCCCTGTACTTTAAGAGTGAAAAATCCCAAGGTTTAAAAATAATGTAATTTTATAGAAATTTATGATGTAAAGAGAAAACTCAAAAAATTATTATTATTATTATCATTATTTTGAGTTGGAGTCTCACTCTGTTACCCAGACTGGAGTGCAGTGGCTGCTCCCGGCCACCACAGCCTCGACCTGCTGGACTCCGGCGATCCTTCCGCCTCAGCCTTCCAAGTAGCCGAAATTATAGGCATGCGCTACCACGCCCGGCTGATTTTTTGATTTATTGTAGAGATGAGGTCTTGCTGCCCAGGTGGGTCTCAAACCCGCGGGCTCAGGCAATCCACTCACCTCAGCCTCCAAAGGCGCGGGATTACAGGCTGAGCCACCGAGCCCAGCTTCAAGAAATTATTAATAGCAGGTAACTCCCTTAGCTTCATAATTTTTTTTTGAAGATGTGGGGTACAATTCAGGGTTAGGTATACAAATGTTCATTATGCAGGTACCCTTGTTGATGAGGTGTGTCTCCCCTTCTTGGTAGTTTTCCACTACTGCCAGTCCTGCCTCTATCTCCCTTGGGAGCTCCCAACTACTGCCAATCCCTTTCTTATAGTATTATGCTAATTGTTCAAGGCCCGCTTATGAGTGAGAACATGTAGTACTCAATTCTTTGTTTCTGTGATAGATCACTCAGTATTATAGACTCTAAGTTCATTTAAGTTGCTTCAAAGTTCATAATTTTGTCCTTATTTATGGCTGCATAATATTCCATTGTGTATATGTACCACATTTTTAAATCCAGTTCTCTTTTGTTGGGCAGCAGTCAAATAAGCGCTATAAAACATCTACAATAAATATTATGTTTAGTGGTGAAATATTTAGGCAGTTTCTTGGGAACAAAACAAGAATGCCTGCTAATACCACTTCCCTTCAAATATATACTGATAATTTTAACTAGTACAGTAAGGCATATAAAACATATAAAATTGATAACAAATTTTAAAAAACTACCATTGGTAGCAGATGACATAATTGTCTATGCAGAAAATACAAAATAATGTACAGTTACACTATTAGAATGATGATGAATGCAAAAATCAGATAGAAAATTTGATCCTAAAGACACCATTATCAATAACATTCAGACACAAAAATCTCTAGAAACTAGTCAAGTAATATGCAAGAATTAATTGATTACATATTAAAGATCTATACAAAGACCGTAAAATGTTAGTATTTTTTAAAAATGCATCAAATTAGCTCTTCACAAACTGATCTATAAAGTAAAAACACTTTCATTCAAAATGGACAAGCTGATTCTAATGTATATATGAAAAAGCTAGGCAGAGCTTAGACACTGCTAAAGAAGAAAGAAAATGTTGCCTTTCCAAGAATCTTTATAATGCTAGTGTAATTAAGGCGATGCAGCACTCACATAGAGATAACATATTAACCAATGAAGAAAAAGAGAACAAATTCTGGAAACAAAGGGGGAGCAGGTGGGGATTCAACCTTTCAGTAAATTGGACACTGTCTACAGGGAAGTCAAGGATCCCCCAAACTATCCACTGGGAATGCATAGGAGATAAGGGGAATTGCACCCTGCATTAGCTCTAAGGAATGTTGTTCGGGCATGAACAGGAGCACTAGAATCCTTGTCATGCCCTTCTGTAAGGTCTGTGATAATATGGACAGACATTAACTGGTCTCAGTGTCACAGGATCTCCAAGACATCCACAGGTGGCCAATTAGGAAGTCACAACAGTCATGTCTACCTGATTGCAACATCTCCAGGGGAAAGCATTTAAGCCAGGGCTTGGGGGGACTTTGGAGCCACACTCATCAAGAGTGTAGGCCTGCTACAGGGCACACTCATCTAGAGTGTAGGCCTACCAGGGCCACACTCATCAAAAGTGTAGGCCCTCTATGGTGCCACACTCACTTAGAGTGTAGACCTGCTTCCTGTCTGTGGGAAGTGAATCTTTCTTAAATAAATCTTTTCTTCTTTCACCTTTTTGTGTGTTGCAATTCTTTGTAATACTCAGATCTCTGGGTGTCAGCGTACACCTCTGGCACACCAGCTCTGGGGGTGCTGTGCCTCTTTCCATCCGTGTCTCCACCCTCACCTTATCTGTGCCCTAACGGTTTGTTTGTTTGTTTGTTTATTGAATTGGAGTCTCACTCTGTTGCCCAGACTGGAGTACAGTGGTACACTCATGGCCACTACAGCCTTGACCTGCTGGGTTCAGGCGATCCTTCCGCCTCAACCTTCCAAGTAGCTGGAACTACAGGCATGTCACCCCATGCTCAGCTAATTTTTTGATTTATTGTAGAGACAAGGTCTCACCAAGTTGCCCAGGGTAGTCTCAAACCCCTGGACTCAAGCAATCCTCTCACTTCGACCTCCCAACATGCTGGGATTACAGGCTTGAGGCACCACGCCTGGCCCCATGCCAGGCTAATTTAAAAAAAAAATTTTTTTTTTTTTGAGAATAAGTCTCACCATGTTGCCCAAGCTGGATTCAAACTCCTGGGCCCAAGCAATTCTCTTGCCTTGGCCTCCCAAAGTGCGGGGATTACAGGTGTGAGCTACCTAGACAGGCCCTGGGGCAATTTCAATTCAAATTTATAGGCTTAGAAAACATTGAAACCATGATCACACCTGTGAAGAACTGGAACTGCATTAAATTTAGTGATCCTTATCTCCCCATGAGCATTAGAAAATGAAACCCTTCTCAATTAGACCTTTACACAGAGGAAATACTCGCCATTCACTTTTTCTGCCTTTTTCCCCATTGCACACATTGAGTGGTAAAGAAGAATCCATTTTACTACAATTTAGCTCCCACCTCTTCAAGAGAAAAAGAAAGGCATAATTTTTTGTAAAACCATTAACAGAATAATTTAAATGAGAGCTCTTTATAAGATATCACAATCAAAACTGGAAAACTTTTAAAGAGCTAAATCTGAATAGCAGGTTGGTTGTAGTGAAACAAAATGAATATTTTACATAACACAGATATTTCTTTTTTTTTTTTTTGAGTCGAAGTCTCACTCTGTTGCCCAGGCTGGAGTGGGCCACGGCAGCCTCAACCTACTAGGTTCAGGTGATCCTTCTGCCTCAGTCTTCCAAGTAGCTGGAACCACAGGCGCGGGCCACCAAGCCTAGCTAATTTTCTGATTAATTGTAGAGAGGAGGTCTTGCCAAGTTGCCCAGTCTGTTCTCAAACCCCTGGGCTCAGGCAATCCTCTTGCCTCCACCTCCCTAAGTGCTGGGATTACAAGGGGTAAGCCGCCATGCCCGACCCAACACAGATATTCTTAAGATAGGGGCCTGCCTTTGAAAAAAATAATCAAATATGTCTTCTGGAACAAGAGAGAAACAAGGGAGATGCCATCTAGAGATAGCTACTAAGTGGGCCTGGGCTACAGTCTGCTATAAATTCCTAGCACCTTGGATATCCAAAAGGTTGAGAAGAAACAAACCTGAGCATGATTTTTTTTGGTAAAAGCTTTATTTTCATATTTGTTTTATAAAAATACATCAATAAGTAAACTTTGCTATTCCAATATATAGAGAAACATTGCATAATTAATACTAAACAAGGCATTATGCCTTACAAGGAAGACATAAAATGTCCAAGGGATAACAAGAAGAGTGCAGTCTTGAAAGCTTCAACATCAGAAATGTTGACCACATATAGTCAACCTGTTTCAATAAATAACAACTGACACTCTTCTAAACAATTACAAAAGTAGATGGACACACACATTCCCCGACCTTCACAGGGGCGTGCTTGGATTCCCACGATTATCTGTAGGCTCTAGCACAGATTGCAGTACAGTAGGGTCTCTCCACCACAGTAGTAGCTTAATGAATGAAGAACATGTAAAACCCACCATCTTCAAGTCGAATGAGAGTCAAGACTGAACTAACTTTGATTTAACACAAAAACAAACAAACAAAAAAAACAATGACCTTTGAGAATCACGGTACAGTGAATTACCAAACACATGCAGATCTTTAACGATCAGAAAGAAACATTGATATACAAGCTTTGAAAAATAAATAAATAAATACACATATAAATCAACAGAAAAGCTCTCATCAGAAACCAGCACATTAAAGACAGTCCAGGTATCCCCAGGCGCTATTCGTTTCTCTTCTTCCACTTTGATTTCTCTAAAGTCAGACCTCCTTTGGGAACAGGAGGTGATGAGCTTCTGCCTTCTACTGTCAGTTGGGGCTACCCCTGTAATGGAAAAAATGGTTGCTGTGAGTAGGTACTCAGGAAACTACACAGTCTTTTCCTCCTGCCTCAGATCCCTACCTTCTGGGGTTTTTCTAACCTGGTCAGTCCCCTATCCTTAAGCCAAGTGGTTGCTCTGTACCACAACAATCACCAGGTTCCCAAATGTCACTGAATTAGAAATACTGAGCCTGTGGTCACAACTGTGTTTTTGCTTCAAAAAGTGAAACAATGGCACACTGAGCTAAAAAATGTACATCCATGATCTCCCTTAAGGTTCATAGCAAAGCTTATGGACTTGATATTTTATTAAGACTTGGATAAAAAGAAGTGGAGCCTAGACTTGAACTTGGGGGGTGTGGGGGAAGGGCTCTCACTTTTCACCAAGAAAACTTAGAGGCCCACCATGCCCAACCAAAATCAGGCCCGTCCGCTTTTCAGGTCTGTATCCCACAAGGAACTGATGTAAACATTGGCCCTTGGTATATTTCCTGGTATAGTTTTCAGGGGGCAGATGCCTGTGTCCATAGGAACCCACACTCACGTGTTGAGCATCCTTTGGATGATTTTCTTGACCATGGGGGCTGTGGGGTTGAGACAGGCGTCCTGCCCGTTCTTGAGTGTGGCTCTGTGGAGAGAAGAGGGGCGCGTGAGCGAGAGCTGGGGCTGGGGTCCGGCCGGGCGGCGGGAGGCTCCGGGAGGGGCTCACATGACTTCAGTCTGGGCGCAGTGGGGTCCCGGGGACGTCACCCTCACGCTCCGGATGTTCTTGGGGTGGATGCCATGCGCGCTCTGCAGGCATTGGCAGCGCAGCTCGGAGACCACCGGCGCCCCTGCAGGAGAGAGATGCACTGGGTGAGCAGGTGGAATCCAGTGGACGGTGTCCCGGGCCCCGCCCGCCCGGGCCCCCAGGTTCCACCTGCCACTCGCCGGCCGGCGGCCACCAGGAGCAGGAGCAGCAGCACAGCCCGGGGCAGCCACAGGACGTCTGGGACGGCAGGGGTCGCGGTGTGGGCCGTGGGCTCGGCGGAGGGCCGGGTGACGACGTGAAGCGCGGGGTGGGCGGAGGGCGAGTAGAGGGCGTCTGCGGTGCGGGCTCTGCGACTCTGGAGACCAGAGAACCCCTTTTATGCCCGGTGGGGTTGGAAAGCCCGGGGCTACCGGCCGGGAAATTCCCGGAAAGAAGGCGTGAACCTGTCCC
>NW_007249431.1:225884-239583 GCF_000164805.1 Carlito syrichta | reverse complement strand
ACTGGCGACGTCCCCGCCTCGCCCTCCTGCGTAAGGCTCTCGGCCTCTGGGGTATTGGCTTCTGTCCCAGATGCCTGGAGGGGGCGGGAGTCGCCCGCGGTGCTGGAGCGACCGCCTGGAAGGGGAATTGGGGGCGCTCAGTGACTCCAGTGCTATGGGCAGAGGAGAGTGAGAATGTCTTTGGGCGAAATAAGTGTTCTCCTTAGTGATCAGACCTGGGGGGATTAGGAGGGGCGGGGGCGAGGTCAGGTTTGCTTTGCTGACCATATATACATATCTGTATATGCTGACTGTATATACATATATGTATATACAGTCTGTATATATTATCCTCTGTGTATATACCCTCCCTCTGTCTCTGTCTTTCTCCAAGCTGAGGTTTTGTATATTTCATACACATCTGAAATCAGTGCTCTCTGTCAAAATCACAGCCAACATCTCGGATTCCAAGGAGGGATGTTCCACTTGCTCCTGGTGTTGTTTATTGTCTCATCACACTGAGGATATCTTGTTTGTTTCCGATGTGGTGGGAACAGAGATCCGTGTCCAAAGTTAAACCCAGGGTTACTTTCAGAGGCAGCCAGGGCTGCCACATGACCTCTTCTTTCCTTCCTGCATAACTTCCTTCTTCCTTCTGAAATGTTGAAACTTCCAAAATTCCCCCCATCCCGTCCCCAGAGCTCCTTTTCCCTGGGGGAGGGGTTCAGATGTGATCTCTGAATCTGGACTCGTTGTCACTCTGAAGCTGCGGAGGGGCCGGGCCCAGCAGGCTCGCGGGGCTCACCTTCCCTGGTTCTCTCTTTGGCCAGTAAAGCACTTGAATCTGGGGAGTGGGTACCCGGTGTGCAGGCGCCCTTCCCGCTGCAGTAGCAAAAGAATGCTTATAGGGGAAATAGGAAACGCCAGACCACACATAAAATCGCGTTCCACTTATTATAAGACTTCTCAGTACTCGTGTCGGTCCTCCTTTCTCTAGAAACATTGACATGTCCTGTTTTATGTCAGAAATTTCAGTCTTTTCATCTAATGACTTAATTGCTTTTTCTGCAGTTTTGGAAAACTTATATTGATTCATCATTAGGTTTTAGGAGTTTAAGTGTGATTCTCCAAGTGAGATTCATACTTCCTTGAGACATGGAGTAGGATGGAAGAAGAGAGGGGGGAAAGGGCTGCCCTCTGTCCTAGGGGTGAAAGTCTGAAGGACAGGTCTCTACATAGCCCAGGCAAGGAATAAAAGCTCATGCTGTTCCAGCCAACTGCAGGGTATGCACCCTCCCACTGCCTGCATTTAGTTGCCAAGTACCACCTGCTAGTTGTTAAACCTCTCTGTGCCTACCCAAGATGACTGTGAGAAATGAGTCAACATTTGTAAGAGCCAGCATGGTTGAAGTACCTTATAAAGATTTGTTAAATAAATAAAATGGAAATATATTTTACCCAAATTGCCTAAACAGAAACTCAACCCATTGTAAATTCTGCTATAAAGAATAGAAAGATTCACTCCCCAATTTTTTCCATATTTATATTTGGTATCAGTAACTGCCACCCAAATGTACCTAACTGTATACAGCATCAAATGGAACAGCATGAGTCCTTAAAATATCAAGGCAGGGCCTAGAAGGAAGAATATTCAGATAGACACCACTGTCTCACAGTGTCCAAAATGGTCTTGTGGTTACAGGTGCTCAGAGCAATCTGTGCTGTCATGATGGTATCTTGGTCAAAGATGGAAAGGTATGTTAGAATGTCATGTTTCTTTCAAACAAACACTATAGATAGTATAGGTGTCCCAGGTCTTCTTTAATAATTTCCCTTTCTCACATCTTCCTGATGACTTATATTCCTTGATAAAAAAGGATACAAGACAAGCATTGACCCAATGGAGGCCAAAAGACAAAGTGTCCCAAATGTCTTCAGCAGTTTTAAGTTGTAGTAAAAGCTGCAAACTTCTAATTTGTTTCTTAAGAAAACTCCAATTGAGAATTCAGAAAAAAACTAATAATAAATTTAAATTTTCTGTATCAGGCTTTCAGAAAGGAAGGCACTCCTGTATGATAGTCTACTAGGAAGTGTGCTTAGAAGAGATCTTTTTTAAAAAATATCGAAATGGATCCTTTATTTTGTAGTCGCACTTTCAATCATTTCATAAGCAAGGAGTTTGAATAAGCCACTTCATCTCATTTATTATGAAAGATGTATAAAATGAATGTATACTTCTAAAAATACCCTAGTATGAGCCTAAGAGGACAAAAAACAGTAAAATTAAAAGGAGATTCAAATTTGTATCAAGTAGAAGGATATGACAATTTAAAGGCTATAAAATATGCAGCTAGCTCATGAAAAACTAAGTTTTGTGGTTACTCCTTTTATTATTCCTCCTTTTCTAAGATTTGATGGGAAACTGGACCAGAAATATGAAAGTGACTCTTTCAAATTTGAGATATATTGTTTTTTTGAATTGTACTTGTAATACACATTCATTTTATAAAGCTCATAAAAGTTAGCAAGGAATGAAGAGGTTTTTTTTCCTAATCTCTCAACATTTGTCTATGGAACAAACTTTAACGGGTCTCTGAAAAAAATTTTTTTCTTCAACAGACGTAGTAGCTGAATTAATATGAGCTTATAGAATTCTGGGTAAATGTGAAATAGGCTGCTTCCTTTATTTAGTTGCTACATTCCATGGGCAAGTTGCAAAACTTTTACACCCACTCCAACATACAGAGCATTTATCTTGTCCTCTTCTAAGCACTTACAAATATTGACTCATTCAATCTTTCAGACAACCCTGTGAGGTAGATGTGATTGTTATCTTTATGGAACTCTGAGGTTACAAATAAAGAATCTGAGAGTGTAAGTAACTTCCCTGAGATCATATGTCCCCGAGCCTGGGAATCAGATAAAAAAGCTCTGTGATACATGATTAATAATTTCAGGAGAGAAATGATTTTTTAAAAATCTGTTATTGCCCAAGTTTAATGGTTCAAATTTACTTACTCAGATGAAAACCCTTCAAAATGTGCCATGCGTCTTTGTTTCATTTCACTATGGGCATAACACTCTCCTGTGACATTGAAATAGTTTATGTTTTCTTAAATTGTCCAGTTCTAGGAAACAGAATAGTAACTTTACCATGGAGAAACTCAGCAAGCCCTTTACTAAATGATGGTTGACATCATCACTGTGATGTCACATGGACATCATCAAGTAAGATGTCATAGGAAGAGCACATCTCTTTAGTATTCTTTCCAAATCAAGTCTTGTCATGATAAAACATTCTTCAAACCCAAACTAAAAATCTTAACTAGCTGAGCAGTACTCTTCAAAATTGTCAAAGTTATGAAAAACAAGAAAAGACTGAAAAATTATCACAGTCCAGAGAAAGCAATGGAGATATGACAACTATCTGCGATGTAGTATTTTGGACTGGATCCTGAAACAGAAAGAAGACATTCAGGGAAAAAACTGAAATCCAGTAGAGTTGAGAGTTTAATTAAAATGGTAATGTGCCAATGGTAATTTCTTAGTCTTGACAAATATACCATGGTAATGTAAACTGTTCCCTATAGAGGAAGCTGGGTGGAGGGTACACAGACACTATTAGCTTGGCAATGTTTGCAAATTTAAAATTATTCCAAAATAAATGTTTATTTCGTTTCAAGCTTCTCCTTCTACTTACTGTTAGAACACCACCACAAGGAAATCAGGAGACATGCAAGTTTTACCTTCTAGCTTTCTATAAAGGAAATTGAATTTTGGTTGAGTACGTATTTGCTCAAATATGAAAATTCAAAATATCTGCATCCCTAGTTTGCACACTTCATTATGTTTCACAGGATTAAAGAGTTTGCCTGTGGCATTAATCATGCTGTCCAAATTTCTTGCCTAGTTCTTGTAACTGATGATCATCAGAACGTGCTTGATGTAATGCTTGTAACTGAAGATCATCAGAACGTGCTTGGTGTCAGATCCAACCAAACTGACGTCATGAAAGCAATCAGGGAGAGTAGAGCTCCAAGCAGACAAAGCAGCTGCCAGAAGAATGAAACCAGTGAAGCATATCAGGAAGCAGCCGACACTTGAAGATTAGGCAGAACATGATTCCTTTTGTAAATGAAGCAAAAACATTTTTAAAAATTATTTTTTCCTTAATATGTGACTTGAATACATGAGATTTCTATGAACCAAAATATAAAACTTATAAATGCCATCATGCTATAACCTAGAAAAAGTTAAAAAATAATAATTCTCAAATCATTTGAATAAGAGTTTCTCCAAACTAATTACTTTTCAAGAACTGAATGCCAGGTTTTTGTGCAGTACTTAAACCTATGCAGGTAATGATTTTTAAATAGAAGAACCTTTAAAAATGGAAACGTTGATGGTTAAATTCCATTTCCTTTTAATCGTTATGGAACCTTTCCGAGTTGACAGACAATCAAACCCAGGGTGCTCATGTCTCCCAACCCACTGCCTTACTCAGTCGTTGCTACAGCAACCAGCTGAGTGCAAGTGTAACCTAGCTGCTTCTTGCCTCATGACATCAGGAATCTTTTGCTTTCTGGCCCAGTATTTTTCTGCGGCTGCCATGGACCAGCCCTTTCTCATGAGGACTGGGGACTGATGGATAAACTTTTCCCCCTTCTTCATGTTTCGGGAAGATGTTCTACATTATTTCTCAGAGGGTCCCCAGCAGGATGGAACCCCAGTTGCCACACCTTCCCTTCCTATTTTGCTCTTTCCAGTTCTTCAGTCCTCATTGGGAACATTCCACCATATAAATGAGCTGCATGGCAGGCCCATGACTCAGGCTAGACTAGGACTGAAGAGTAGCCTAGACTGAGGACTGCTTCCTCCTGAGTGGTGGTTCTGCTGATGGCAGACAGGAAGGGCAGGGCAGCTCTTCTCTGCATAGCTTGCCTGAGGAGCTCGTTCCCTCACAACTGCCATCCCTATGTCCCTCAAGTCATCTCTTCCTATGAGGGGAGAAGAATGAAGATGCGGATTCCTGGATCCCTCCACCTCCACAGTCCAGGGGCATAGTGTGTGCCAAAGTCGGGTCAGCCTCTCTATTCAGTCTCTCTGGGGACTGCTTGTCTGGATTCTCCTCCTCTTTCTTCTGGTAACACTCCCAAGATTACCTGCTGTCAGTCCATGAGGTTCAGGTAGGACAATCCATTCCTCTGTTCCTTCCTGTCCAGTCCACAACCTTCTTCTCCAACTACTGGCCATCTCAGAACAAGCAAGTGACCCAATTCTGGCCAAATCAGAAACAGTCCCTAGAGTTTTTTGCTGGAACAATTGAAAAAGAGGTTCTCAATTTTCCCTGGAGTTGAAAATTGGGAAAATGTATCCTAGAGTTTTGCAGTGCTTGAGGGAAACTGACTGAGAAGGATGCTGGCCTGGGGGACAGCACAGGCAAGACATGAAGGAGGACACATTTCTAAGCACATCGTTTGGGCATCTGGGTCCTCCAGCTGGCTGTGACTTATTCATGGACTTTTCAGTCATGGAGGTCAGCATATTTTCTTTCCTTTTTTTAAAAGATGATTTAAATTAGATTTCTGCCTCTTTCTAGTGAAATAGTCTTGCCTCACGTCACCCTTCCTCCACACTTCTGCTAGAGACAACTTTTCCACACAGTTCCTCTAGTTACTTATTTTTAATACATCTATTCATCATTCACTATTTACCTACCATTTATAAGCCAGGAGATAATTAGCCTTCAAATCAGCTTTCAAAAAGGGCAAAGACAGACTCTGCCACTACTGAACTCCCAGTCAATTGAGCAGGACAGAAAGATCTAGAGTTGTCTGGAGGCCCAAGATGCTCAGCAATGTACAGAGCTTCATGGGGGAGGGAGATATCTTACCTCTTTTCTTGGAAGGGTGGGGACTGCCTGAGAAAACTTTCTGGAGGAGGTTGCTACCTAACTTAAGTGGAGACAGGATCCATTTCAGTAAAAGAGGACCAAGTAAGCAAAGGCATAACAGCTGGAAACAGTGTGGTAGAACCTGAGAACAAAAATAAGCAGTCTTTTAACCTGTAATTTAACATTGGGGCATGGAGTGCAGAGAGAGGGAGCAGGACAGCAGGTGTGACCCAGTCACTGGAGGCTCCTGCTTGTCACTCACGAACCAACTGTCAATTATCATTGCCTTCAAAAGCCCATCATTCCTTCCAAGGGGTTATCACATTGTGGGGGTGGGAGGAGAATTGGTTTATGTACTCCCATGATGGATTCCTGTTAGGAAGACTATTGTATCTCATTTTTCTTTGCATTCACCAGTCTCCAATATGAGTCTGGTTCATACTGAGCACTCGACAAATGTTTACTGAAATGATGTATGTAAAATGGTTTCAGGTCACCATTTCATAACCAAAATACCCTGAGATCAGGAAAGATGGAAACTGCCCTTGAAGGACTGAAGCATTTTCTTACTGTGTGTTGCCTATTTTGACCACGGAGGACCTGAATAAAGTCTCTCTGTGAACATTGAGAGCCTCGATTAAACATTGGGCAATAGCCAGAATTTGAAGTCTAGAGGAAGAACTGGAGAAGGCTATCCTATTCAGAAGAGCTAGAGAAATGAGTTTAAAACAAAGTTCTTAGAAAGTTAGGAGACCAAAGTCTGCCACAAGTCAAAAGAACCCAGATGGGACCTCCAAACACTTTCAGAGTCGGTGGATCTGAGCTGCCCAGGTTTGGAACAGAATGAGAGCAATGTCAGGAAGAAAGTAAGTGGGGGAGCCCATTTCACTGTCACAGATGAGCTGGAGTGTCTGTGTTTGGCTTTTGTGGATCATCTACCTCATGGCGGACAGGAGGATCAGCTTATTGAAGTTAAGTGGTTCAGGCAGAAAGTGAATGGGAAAGAATGTTACACACAGTTTCTTTTCTTTATCTATGTGAATAAGGCACAGTGATGGATTTAGTAGAAGAGGTGAATTTGGAAAAAGTCCAATTTCTAATACAAAATCTTTTGCTTAGCCTATCTACTTTCTCCTGCAATGCTACATTATTTAATTTTCTGTTGCTGGCTTGATAACCTGATGATTTGTCAGTCTATAAATACTTAAAATCATCAGGTAACATACGAATTTTTCAATATATTAGATCTTATCATCTGGGGGGATAGGCTGTTATTGGTTTCTAAAAATCATTTTATACATAGCTTTTATTTTTTTAAAATGTATTTTATTTTAAAGATGTGGGGTACAAATCAGGATTAGGTATACAAGTGATATATACTGCTTTTCATTCCATTTTTTTTAAGATTGCTTTCTGAACTACCTGGAAATAGTCCTCACTAAATAAATGACACCATGATTCTATAATGTAAACAAAAATATAGGATTGCCAGAATTGCAAAATAATAAGGAAATGAAAAAAACTTCTCTTGAAAATAATTACATGAGCAATTTGTTTTGGAGATGGAAGCATCATTATGACTTTGCTATTACGGAAACAAAATTTAGAAAGTTGACAAACGAATGCATGAACCACACATGAAAATGGCATGCACAGCAGAAAGATATAGACTTCTACAAGGAAAATTATGAGTCATCATAAAAATGTGTTATTAAGTATGCCGTCCATAGTATTTTTCAATGTTCATTATCTTCCAAATATTTGATAAGAAACATTTCTGTTTTCATGTGATTCTGTGCCCTCTCCATATGTTCAGGTAATCTTTGAGTCAGAGACTTTTGAGCTCTGCTGGTGTGTGACTGAACCAGCTCATTTACTGACATTATTGAAGTAGTCAAAGACACCAAAGAAATATGAGATTTAATTAGATATGTTAGAAATTATGTCAGAGTGAAGGGAAAATGCCTTGGTTATGTGCATTTTACACTTAGTTTTGCAATATGTTGAAGTGTATATGTACAATGAAATAGCATTTCATGAGCACATATTATATCATCTGTGTGTGACTGGAGGATGGGGATAGACAGATGAGGTGACTCTTTTTTTTTTTTAATATGGGACCTCCTAACAGATGGACAGATAATGAAAGCATCAAACAAATCACTGACGGAGCAAGTGGCATGAGTGTGTTATAATGTCTACAAATAAAGGTGAGATCTCTGAGACTAACAAGGTGAGGAGTTGGGAAAACAGTGTCTTTAATGTTCAACCAACTTTCGGCACTCAGTTGCATCATTGCACCACAATTCAAACTGCATTATTCTTCCTCATGTAGTCAATATTTGACAAACATTGACTTAGCACCTACTGTATCAGACTTTTTTCTGAAACCCAGAATGAAGAGGTGGAATAGAAGCAACATTTTTTTCCCCTGATTTAAAGTAGTAAAACTCACCATGCAGTTTCATGGAGGTAGGTGTAAATTGCTTTATTTCTTATTTCCTAACCATTCCTATAGACATCCCTAGAATTACTGGGAAAGGAAGACTGACTCTCCAACACAGCTGATGAGTAAAACTGATTGTTCCAATTCTGCTTGATGATTATTCTGTTTGAGGTTTGATTGCCTCTCACCACAAATGCTAAATAATGGTACAATTCTTATGTTGTGTCTGTTTCAGTTAATAAATATTTATTTGGTAAGTTTATACCCAAAGTTTATTTTGTTTTCTTGCTTTCCTTAATGGAAAGAAAATTAAGACAATCTCTCAATCATCAGATGTCCAAGATATTTTATAATCTTATAAATATACTGGTTGATAAACATTGCTTTTAATTTGTGCAAATTTATGGGGTACATGGAGAAATTGTGTTATATGTGTATAACGAGTATGGTTAAGTCAGGGTATTCAGGGATTCTGTCCCTTCAGTACAATACAATTTTGTTAAGTATAGTCATCATACTCTGCTATCAAAATTGGAATTATTCCTTTTATCTTACCATATATCTGTACCACTTATCCCACTTTATTCCTTCTTTCCTTCCTCTCCCCATTCATCCTTCCCAGTCTCTGTCATCTACCTTCATGTGTTCAAATTTTTAGCTCCCATATATAAGTGAGAACATGAGAATTTTTTTTCTTTTTGTCTGACGTATTTCACTTAATACGTTGAACTTCTGTTCCACCCATGTTGCTGTTATTGACATAATTTTATTTTTAATGACTGAATAGTATTTCATTGTGTATATATGTCACATTTTCTATATCCATTCATTCATTCATTGATGGTCACTTAAGTTTATTCCACATATTTGCTCTTGTGAATAGTGCTGTATTAAACATGTAAGTGCCTATATTCCTTTAATATATTGATTTCTTTTCCTTTGGGTAACTACCCAGTAGTGGTATTGCTGATCAAATGGAAATTTTATTTTTAGTTTTTTGAGAAATCTCTGTAGTATTTTTCACAGTGGCTGTACTAGCTTATATACCTACCAACAGTGTATAATAATTCCCTTTTCTCTACATCCTCAACAACATTTGTTTTGTTTGTCTTTTTATTTATTTATTTTTTAATTTTTATTAAAATGATGTGGGGTACATTTCAAGGTTAGGTATATAGACATTGATCATGCAGGTACCCTTGCTGATGCCCCGTCCTCCCCTAGCAGTTGCCCTCAACTGCCAATCCCACACCCCCTCCCCTGACAGTTTCCCACTACTGCCAATCACTTTCCTATAACATTATAATTGTTCAAGGTCCATTTATGAGTGAGAACATATGGAACTCTGTGCTTTGTTTCTGAGATAAATCAGAGTATGATCAACTCCAAATCCATCCAAGTTGCTGCAAGGTCCGTATATTTGTCCTTCTTATGGATGCATAATATTTCATCGTTTTTTAAATCCAGTCCAGCTTCGAAGGGCAACATGGTTGGTTCTATGTTTTTGCTATTGTGAATAGAGCTGCAATAAACATATGTGTGCAGGTATCTTTTTGATAGAATGATTTGAGTTCCTCCGGAACTCAATCACTATTCAGTATTCCCAATAGGGGAATTACTGGGTCATATGGAAGAAAGGTCAATTTCTAGTTCTTTCAGGAATCGCCACACTGCCTTCCAAAGAGGCTGCACCAGTTTGCATTCCCACAAGCAGTTCCTTTTTCTCCACATCCTCACCAGCATCTGTTGTTGTTTGTTTATTAATGGCCATTCTTACAGGGGTTAGATAATATCTCAATGTGGTTTTGATTTTCATTTCTCTGATGATAAGTGAGGCTGAGCACTTTTTCATGTGTCTGTTGGCTGCCCCTATATCTTCTTTTGAGAAGTGTCTATTCATGTCTTTTGCCTACTTTTTAAAGAGGCTGTTTGTTTTTTACCTTTCAGCGCATTTGAGTTCCTTGTAGATCCTACATGTTAGGCCTTTGTCGGATAAACAGTTGGCAAGCATATTTTCCCATTCTGTGGACTGTCTCTCTACTCTCTTGATGGTTTCTTTTGCTTTGCAGAAGCTTGTTAATTTGATGAGGTCCCACTTGTCTATTTTATTTCTTAAGGTATTGGCCTTTAGGGTTCTGAGTAGGAATTGGTTCCCAGTTCCAATTTTATAAGGGTGTCTTCTGCATTTTCTAAGATTCTTATAGTTTAAGGTTTTACATTCAGGTCTTTGATCCATTTAGAGTTAATTTTTGTGTATGGTGATAGTTAGGAGTCCTATTTCAATCTTCTGCATGTGGTCAGCCAGTTTTCCCAGCACCATTTACTGAAGAGGTTCTCCTCTCCCCAGTGGTTGTTGTTGGAGGCTTTATCAAAGATGAGTTGGTTGAGAAATTGAGGCTTTGCTTCCAGAATCTCTATCCTGTTCCATTGGTCTATGTGCCTATTCTTGTACCAATACCAGGCTGTTTTGATTGCTGTAGCCTTATAATAAAGTTCGAAGTCTGGAAGTGGGATACCTCCCACTTTGTTTCTTTTGCTAAGGATTGTTTTGGCTATTCGTGGTCATTTATGTTTCCATATGAATTTCTGTATTGCCATTTCCAGGTCTGAAAAGAATGATGTTGGTAGCTTAATGGGTATTGCATTGAATCTGTAGATTGCCTTTCGTAGGATGGATATCTTAGCAATGCTGATTCTTCCTATACATGAGCATGGAATATTTTTCCATTTGTTTGTGTCTTCTTGGATTTCTTGGAGCAGTGTTTTGTAGTTCTCATTGTAGAGGTCTTTCACTTCTCTGGTTAGGAAGATGCCGAGGTATTTTATTTTTTGTGTGGCTATCGTGAATGGGATCGTACTTTTAATTTGGGTCTCTGCCTGCTTGTTGTTGGTGCAAAGTAATGCAACTGTCTTTTGTACATTTATTTTGTACCCTGAGATTTTGCCAAAGTCCTTTATCAGTGCAAGCAGGTTTTTGACAGATTCTCTTAGATTTTTAAGGTATAGGATCATATCATCAGCAAAGAGGGATAACTTGACTTCCTCTTTTCCTATTTGGATACCCCTGATTTCCTTCTCTTGTCTAATTGCCTGAGCCAGGACTTCCAACACAATATTGAACAAGAGGTGTGAGAGTGGGGAGTGGGCAGCTTTGTCTTGTTCCAGTTTTCAGGGGAAATGATTCTAGTTTCTGTCCATTTGGCAATATGTTAGCTGTGGGTTTATCATAGATGGCACTTACTATTTTGAGGTGTGTTCCTTCTATAACTAGGTGTTTGAGGGTTTTTATCAAGAAGGGATGCTGGATTTTATCAAAAGTTTTTTCTGCATCTAATGAGATAATCCTGTGTTTCTTGCTTTTACATCTGTTCGTGTATTTAATGACATTTATTGTCTTGCGAATGTTGAACCAGTCCTGTATCCTGGGAATGAAGCCTACTTGGTCATGGTGGATGATTTCTGAGATGTGTTTTCTGATCCGATTTGCTAACATTTTGTTGAGGATTTTTGCTTCTATGTTCATAAGGGATATTGGCCTGTAGTTCTCTTTTTTTGTTGGATCTTTACCCAGTTTGGGTATCAGTGTAATGTTAGCTTTGTAAAATGATTTGGGGAGAATTCCATCTTTCTCAGTTGTCTGGAATACTTTCAATAGGATTGGTATCAGTTCTTCTGGAAAGCCATCCAGTCTAAGACGTTTTTTTGTAGGTAGTTTTCGTATGACAGAGTCAATTTCCTGGGTTGTTATTGGTCTCTTTAGTGTCTCAGTGTCTTCTTGTTTTAACCTGGGGAGGTTATGTGATTTCAGAAAGTCCTCCATTTCATCTAGGTTATCAAGTATGTTTCCATATAGGTGTACATAGTAATCTCTGATAATCTCTTATATTTCTTTGGGGTCAGTTGTGATTTGCTCTTTTGTATTTCTGATTGTGTTTATTTGGAGTTTTTCCTCTCTTTTTCTTGGTCATTCTGGCTAGGGGTCCATCAATCTTGTTAATTCTTTCAACGAACCAGTTTTTTGTTTTGTTGATGTTTTCTATGATATTTTTGTCCTCCATGTCCCGTATTTAGGCTCTTATTTTTGTGATTTGGATTCTACTGCTAAAGTTGGGGTTTTGGTGGTCTTCTCTTTCTAGCTCCCTTAGATGATTTGTTAGCCTTTCCACTTGTGCTCTTTCCATTTTCTTGATGTGTGCTCATAGAGATATAAATTCCCCTCTCAAAACTGATTTTATGGCATTCCAGAGGTTTTGGTAAGGTGTTTCTTCATTTTCATTTGTTTCCAGGAATCTTTCAAATTCTTCTTTGATTTCAGTGTTGACCCAGTCATTGTTCAGCATCATGCTGTTTAATGTCTTTGTGGGTTTTGGGGAAATGTCGGTATTGATGTTATTTTTATTCCACTGTGATCTGAGAATGTGCATGGCAAGATTTCAACCTTATGGAATTTTTTATGTTTGATTTATAGCCAAGAATGTGATCGATCTTGGAGTATGTTCCATGTGGTGATGAGCAGAATGTATATTCTGTGGTTGTTGGGTGAAATAATCTGTAGGTATCCACTGAATCCATTCGGTCAAGTGTCAAGTTTAGGTTCTGGATCTCCTTGTTGATTTTTTGCCTCAATATTCTATCTAGGGCTGTCAGTGAGGTATTTAAGTCCTCTGCTATAATAGTGTTAGAGTCATTATCTTTTTTTAGTTTATTTAGTAGTTGTTTTATAAATTTTGTTGCTCCTGTGTTGGATGCATTTATGTTTAGGATGGATATTTCTTGTTGATGGATTGAACCTCTTATCATTATGTAGTGTCTTTTGCATGTTTTTAAATTTTTGATAACTTGAAGGTTGTTTTGTCTGATATTAGGATGGCAACTCCTGCCTTCTTTTGTGATCCATTTGCCTGGAAACTCATTTTCTATCCTTTAACTTTGAGTCTGTGTACATCCCTTATAGTGAGATGAGTCTCCTTGATGCAGCAAATAATGGGGTCATGGTTTCTTATCCAGTCCTCCATTCTGTGTCTTTTCAGTGGTGTACTTAGTTCATTCACATTCAGGTTAATTATTGAAATGTGGAAGTTTATCCCAGTCAACAGGTTCTTATAGAGTTGTTGTTGTTCCTGTTTATTTGTTGTCTTGCCTTTGGTTTTGGGGTTGACTCATGTGTGTTTTCCATCTCTTCCCTGTACTCCTGTGAAGAATGTTGTCATTGTTTTCTCCTTTTCTTCTGTGTTTAATAGCTTCTTAAGTGTTTCTTGTAGAAGTGGTCTGGGGGCAACATAAGTTCTTGGGGATTGGACGTCTGGGAAAGATTTTAATTCTCCCTCACCGACGAAGCTTAGCTGACTTAGTAGGCTATTCTTTTTTTTTTTTTTTTTTTT
>NW_007249431.1:128526-225787 GCF_000164805.1 Carlito syrichta | reverse complement strand
GCCTCAGCCCTCCAAGTAGCTGGGACTACAGGCGCATGCTACCACACCTGGCTAATTTTTTGATTTTTTGTAGAGATGAGGTCTCGCTACCCAGGTGGGTCTCGACCCCGCGGGCTCAGGCAATCCACTCACCTCAGCCTCCCAAAGGTGCAGGATTACAGGCTGAGCCACCAAGCCCGGCTTGAGTAGGCTATTCTTGGTTGAAATTGTTTATCTTTTAGAACTGTGAAGATTGGGCTCCAAGCTCTCCTATCCTGAACAGTTTCTGTAGATAAATCTGCTGCTATTCTAATTGGTCTTCCCTGGTAGGTAGTCTGATCTTTTTCTCTGTCTTTAGGAATTTTTCTTTTATACCTACTTTGTTTAGGTGAATTATTATGTGTCTGGGAGTTTGTCTTCTCATTGTTGTCTTGCAGGGATTCTCTGTATCTATTGTGTTTGAATTTTTGCATCAATGATGAGATGAGGGAAGTTTTCTTGAATAATTTCGTGGAATGTTTGTTCCAGGGTGTTCTCTGTCTCTCTTTCTGCCTCAGGATGTCCAGTTACTCTTAGGTTCAGTCTCTTGAAGTAATTGTTCATCTCTTGAAAATTTTCTTCTGTCTTTTTAAGCTTCTTTTCTATGTTTTTGACAGTTTGGGTTAGTTCTGTTTTTTGGTCTTCAAACTCTGAGATTCTTTCTTTAGCTTTGCTAATTCTGCTTTTCCTGCTTATTAGTTTGTTATTTATTTCTTCACAGTATTCTTTACTGCTGTTATTTCAGTTATCAGCTACTTCCTATTTTCCTCTTGTCTCTCCTCAATTCTTTTTATTCTCTCTATTAATGTCTTGATGTCTGGGTTTGTCATATGTGACCAGTCATTCTGAGGCCTCTTCATTGTTTGTGTTCCAATGTTTGTTTTCTCAGTGTCTGCCCTCCCAGAGGTCTGTGTGAGACCTATATTCTTCTTTTGGTTTTTCTTCATTTGTGTAGATTTTCCTCCCCACTCCCCCCACCTATTTTCTTTAATTCTGTTGTTCAGGGGTGGAGGGGTTGCTTTTACTCAATTTAATGTTTATTCAATCTCCTATTCTAACTTATGCACACCCTCTGGCTTTGTTCAATTCTCGAGCTGGACTGTAGGTTGGGGGCTATCCTTTTTGCAGTTTTGAGATTTAATTGAGGGGGGAGCTGTGATTCAAAATTTATCTGCAGATCCCAGTATACACTGACTGGTATATGGATAATCTGGAACCCACTTCCCACTGCCTTGCAATCTGTCCATGCATTGAGGTTATAAGTTTACTCTCTGAAAGCAAAATGAGGCAAGAAAAGAGAAAAGGATGGAACAGGGAGTATGTTTTTGTCTTTTTAAATAATAGACATCCTGACTATAGTAAGATGATATCTCATGATGATTTTGATTTGAATTTCTCTGCAGATTACTGATGTTGAGCATTTTTCCATATACCTTTTAGGCACTTGCATGTCTTCTTTTGAGAAATAGCTGTGCATGTCCATTGCCTACCTTTTAATGGGATTACTTGTATTTTCTTCATGTTGAGATGAGTTCCTTGTCTATTCTGGATATTAGTTTCCTATTAGAAGAATAGTTTTCAAATGTTCTCTCCTATTATGCAGGTTGCTTTTTCATTCTGTTGATTATTTTTTTTGCTGTGCAGAAGATTTTTTCAGTTTTATTTTCATTAAGTCCCATTTATCTGTTTTGTGTTTTTGGTGTCTGTGCTTTTGAGGTCAAAGTCATAAAGTCTTTGTCTAGACTAATTCCAAGAACATGTTTCCTAGATTTACTTCTAGTATTTTTATAGTCTCAGGTCTTACATTTAAGTCTTTAATTCATCTTGAGTTGATTTTTTTGTATATGATGAGAGATAGGGGTCTTGTTTCATTCTTTTGCATATAGCTATCCAATTTTCACAGCACCATTGACCGAAGAGGACATTTGTTCCCCAGTATAAGCTCTTGTTAGCTTTGTCATCAGTTTGCTATAAATATATGACTCTTTTTCTGAGTTCTCTGCCCTGCTCCATTGGTCTATGTGTCTATTTTTATACCAACACCATGCTATTTTGATTACTATAGCTTGTGATATAGTTTTAAAAATATTGCATATATTAAAATATGCATAATAATATATTTTAAGCATGATTACCTAGATATTCTAAAGATAGTAGGATTATGAATGAATTTTTTTTTTGTATTTTTTTGAATTTTCCAAATTTGTCCATGGTGTATAAATGACACTTGTCATTTTCATAAATAGAAGAGGAAATATTTCCAAGTTGAAGAATTTTGTTTCTTCTAGATGAGTAAATTGTTCACTTCAGTTTCTACCTTTGTTATATATATATATATATATATATGCACACACACATATATAATTTATATAAATATTTTAAAAATTTTAGATTCAGGGTGTACACATGCATGTTCATTACTTGGACATATTGTGTAGTACTGGGGATTGGGTCTCAGGTAGCCCATTCCCCAGATAGTGAACATTGTAGGTAGTTTCTGAGCCCTCCCACCTTACTGGTGTCCCCAGTGTCTATTATTTCCATCTTTGTGACATTAGCTCCCACATATGTGTGAGAACATGTGGTGTTTGGTTTTCTGTTTCTGAGTCAGTTTACTTAGGATGATGAATCTCCAGCTCCATTTATGTTGCTAAAGGACACATTTCAAAGGACATAATTATATTCTTTTGTATGACTGCATAGTATTTCATGGTGTATATACACCAAATTTTCTTTATCCACTGATCAGTTGGTGGGCATTTAGGTTGATTCCATTTCTTTAAAATTGTAAGCCGGGCTTGGTGGCTCAGCCTGTAATCCTGCGCTTTGGGAGGCTGAGGTGAGTGGATTGCCTGGGCCTGAGGGTTCAAGACCCACCTGGGCAACTTGGCAAGACCTCATCTCTACAATAAATCAAAAACTAGCCAGATGTGGTAGCGTGCACCTGTCGTTCCAGCTACTTGGAAGGCTGAGGCGGAAGGATTGCCAGAGCCCAGCAGCTCGAGGCTGCAGTGGCTGGGAGCAGCCACTGCACTCCAGTCTGGGCAATGGAGTGAGAGACTCCAACTCAAAAAAAAAAAAATTATAAATTATGCTATGATGAATATGTGGGTGCAGATGTATTTTTACATACTGACCTCTGTTCCTTAGGGTAGATTCCTAGTAGTAGGATTGCTACACCAAATAGTACATCTACTTTTAGTTCTTTGAGTAATCTCTATACCACTTTCCTTAGAGGTTGTACTAATTTATATTCTATCAACAGTGTATAGGTGTTCCCTTTTCTCTGCATCCATGTCAGCATCTATTGTGTTTTTTTTTTCTTTTTTAATAATGGCCATTCTGACTGGTATAAGGTAGTATCTCATTGTGGTTTTAATTTGTATTTCTCTGATGATGAGTGATGTTGAACATTTTTTTCATATGTTTGTTGGCCATTTGTATATCTTCTTTTGAGAGATATCTGTTCATGTCACTCGCCCACTTTTTAAAAAAATTTTAAATATATGGGATACAGTTCAGGGTTAGGTATACAAGTGTTCATTATGTAGATACCCTTTTTGATGAGGTGTGCCCTCCCCCACCCTGGTATTTTCCCACTACTGCCAATCCCATACCTGCCCTCCTCTGACAGTTTCTCACTACTTCCAATCCCTTTCTTATAGTACAGTTATTCAAGGTCCGCTTATGAGTGAGAGCATATGATACTTGGTTCTTTGTTTCCGTAATAGATGACTCAGTATTATAGACTCTAAGTCCATCCAAGTTGCTGCGAAGTTCATTATTTTGTCCTTCTTTATGACTGCATAATATTCCATTGTGTATATCTACTACACTTTTTTTATCCAGTCCTATTTTGATGGACAGCATGGTTAGTTTCATGTTTTTGCTATTTTGAATAATGCTGCAATAGGCATGCATGTGCAGGTATCTTTTTAATAGAGTGATTTGAGTCCCTCCGGGTATATTCCCAGTAGGGGGATTGCAGGGTCATATGGGACATCAATTTTTAGAACTTTTAGGAATTGCCATACTGTTTTTCACAGAGGCTGTACTAGTTTATACACCCACCAACAGTGTACAAGTGTTTCCTTTTTGCTGCATCCTCTCCACCATCTGTTATTTTTTGAGTTATTGATGATGGTCATTCTGACTGGAGTTAGGTGGTATCTCAGTGTGGTTTTAATTTGCATTTCTTTGATGACTAGTGAGTCTGAGCATTTTTTAACGTATCTGTTGGATGCTCAATATGTTTTCTTTTGGAAGTGTCTATTCATATCTTTTGCCCACTTTGTAATGGGGCCCACTTTTCAGTGAGGTTGTTTGCTTTTTGCTTGCTGATCTGTTTGAGTTCTTTGTATTCTATATATTAGTTTTTTATCGTATAGTTTGTGAATATCTTTTCCTATTCCATAGGTTGCCTATTTTCTCTGTTGATTATTCCTTTTGCTGTGCAGAAACCTTTCCATTCAATTAAGTCCCATTTATTTATTCTTGTTTTAGTTGCATTTGCTTCAGGGGTTTTAGATGTGAATTTTTTTTCTATCTGCTTTGTAAAAGGTCAGTTGGATATAGGTATTTGGGCTTATATCTGGATTCTCTATTCTGTCTCATTGGACTGTGTGTCTGCTCTTATATCAGTACCATGCTGCTTCGGTTACTACAGAAGCATAGTATAATTTGAAGTCAGGTAATGTGATGCCTCCTACTTTGTTATTTTTGCTTAGGCTTGCTTCCGGCTCTCTTTATGTTCCATATGAATTTTAGGATTGTTTTTTCTAATTCTGTGAAAACTGACACTGGTAGTTTGATAGGAATTGCATTGAATCTGTAGATTACTTTGGATAATACAGTCATTATAATAATGTTGATCCTTCCAATCTATAAGCATGGGATATTTCTCCATTTGTTTGTGTCTTCTGTGGTTTCTTTCATTAGAGTTTTACAGTTCTGTTTGTAGAGATCTTTCACCACCTTGGTGAAATATATTCCTAAATATTTTAGCTTTTTGGCTGATATTGTAAATGAAATTGAGTTCTTAATTTGATTCTCAGTTTGATTCCTATTAGAGTATAGTAGTGTTACTGATTTGTGTGTGGGTTGATTTTGCATCCTGAAACTTTACCAAATTCATGGATTAAGTACAGGAATCTTTTGGAGGTGTCCTTAGTATTCTGTAGGTATTAGATCATATCATTGGCATACAGAAATCTTTTGATTTCTTTTTTTACAATTTGGATACACTTTATTTTTCTTTCTTGCCTGGTTGCTCTGGCTAGGACTTCCTGTACTATATTGAATAGTAGTGGTGAAAGTGGGTATCCTTGCCTTGTTCCAGTTCTTAGAAGGAATGTGTTCAACTTTTCTCTGTTCAGGATGACATTGGCTGTGGATTTGTCATATATCATTTTTATAATTTAGAGGGATGTTCCTTCTATGCTTATTTTGCTGAAGGATTTTATCATGAAAGGATGCTAGATTTTCTCAAATGCTTTTTCTGTGTCTATTGAAGTGATCATATGACTTTTGCTTTTAATTCTCTTTATGTAGTGGATCACGTTTATTGACTTGTATATGTTAAACCACCCTTGCATCCCTGGGATAAAACCCACTTGATCTGTGTATTTTTTTATTGTACTATTATATTAAGTTTGATAATATTTTGTTGAGGATTTTTGTGTTTATGTTCGTGAGGGATATTGATCTGAGGTTTTCTTTTTTTGTTGTGTCTTTTCTTGGCTATGGTATCAGAGTGATATTGGCCTCATAGAATTAGTTAGGGAGAATTTTCTCCTCTTCAGTCTCATGGAATAGCTTCAGTAAAATTGGTGCCAGTTCTTCTTTGAGGGTCTGGTAGAATTCAGGTGTGAATCCATCAGGTCCTGGACTTTCTTTTGCTGGGAGACTTCTAATTACTGTTTCAGTCTTGCTACTCATTATTGGGCTCTTCGAGGTTTCTATTTCTTCCTGATTCGAGGTTGAGGGGTTGCATGTTTCCTAAAATGTATCCATTTCCTCTAGACTGTCTAGTTTGTTTGCATAGAGATGCTCATAATAGTCTTGGATGATCTTTTGATTTTCCTTCATATCAGTTGTAATGCATCCTTTTTCATTCTGATAGAATAAATTTGAGTTTTCTCTGTTTCTTATTTAATCTAGCTAGAGGTCTATCCATTTTATTTTTTCAAAGAACAGATTTTTGTTTCATTGAACCTTTGTATTTTTTTATTTCAATTTCATTTAATTCTGGTCTCATCTTTGTTATTTCTTTTCTTCTTCTAGTTTTAGGTTTGGTTTGTTCGTATTTTTCTAGTTCCTTGAGGTGTGATGTCAGATTGTTGATATAAGATCTATCAGTCTAATTAATGTAGGCTTTATATGCTATAAGTTTTCCACAGAGCACAATTTTGCCTGTGTCCCAGAGATTTTGATAACTTGTTTCATTGTTGTCACTCCTTTTGATAAATTTTTAAATTTCCATCTTGGTTTCATTGTTTACTCAAGCATCATCCAGGAGCAAATTGTTTAACTTCCATTTTTTGTTTGGTTTCATGAGTTCTTCTTGGAGCTAATATCTAGTTTTATTTCACTGTGGTTTGAATAGGTGCTTGATATGATTTCAATTTTTAATTTATTGAGGCTTGATTTTGGTTTATCATATGATTTATCTTGGAGAATGTTCCATATGCTGGTGAGAAAAGTGTATACTCTGTAGTTTGTAGTTTGGAGATGGAATGTTCTGTTGGTAGTTCTATTTCCTCCAGAGTCCTGTTGAGTTTCTGCTTTGATGATCTATCTATTGCTATCTGTGGAATGTTGAAGTCTCCCATTGTTATTGTATTGTTGTTTATCTCTTTTTTTAGATTTAGTAGAATTTGTTTTATAAAGCTGGGGATTCTGGTGTTAGGTGAATATATATTTAAAATTGTTATGTCTTCTTCTTTTTTTTTTTTTTTTGAATTATAGTCTCACTCTGTCACCCAGACTGGAGTGCAGTGGCCGTTCCCGGCCACCGCAGCCTTGACCTGCTGGGTTCCGGTGATCCTTCCACCTCAACCTTCGAAGTAGCTGGAACTACAGACGTGTGCTACCACACCCAGCTAATTTTTTGATTTATTGTAGAGATGAGGTCTCGCCTGCCCAGGCATGTCTTGAACCCACAGGCTCAGGCAATCCACTCACCTCAGCCTCCCAAAGGCACAGGATTACAGGCTGAGCCACCAAGCCCAGCTGTTATGTCTTATTGGAATGATTCCTTTAGCATTAAATAATAACACTTTTTGTCTTTTTTTTTTTTTCTTTGAGTTGGAGTCTCACTCCATCACCCAGACTGGAGTGCAGTGGCTGCTCCCAGCCACCGCAACCTCAACCTGCTGGGCTTCAGCGATCCTTCCGCCTCAGCCTTCCAAGTAGCTGGAACTACAGGCATGTGCTACCATGCCCGGCTAATTTTTGATTTATTGTAAAGATAAGGTCTCACCAAGTCATTAATTTGAAGTCTATTTTGTCTTATTTGAGAATGGCTACTCCTGCTCTTTTTTGGATTCTTTTTGCATGGAATATTTTCCCCCACATTTTAACCTTGAATCTTTAGGATTCTTTGTGTGAGTTAAATGGGTCTCTAAAAGGAAGCCGATATTTGGGTTGTGTTTTTAACCCATTCTGCCAGTCTATATCTTTTTAGTGGTATACTGAGACAATTTGCATTCAGAGCTAGTAATGATATGCAAGGTATTATTCTATTAATCATACTGGTTATTTTATTTATTTATTCATTTTCTCTATTGTGTTGGTGTTCCATAGGACCTGTGAACCTTATGATTCCCAGTGTTTTTCTACTGGTGTATTTCAACCATTTATTTCAGTATTTAGAACTACTTTTAGCATTTCTTGTATAACTGCTCTAGTGGTGACATATTCCCTCAGAGTTTGCTTGTCTGTGAAGAACTTCAGTTCTCCTTCATTTATGAAACTTAGTTTTGTAGGATACAATACCCTTGGCTGACAGTGATTTTGTTGGAGGAAATTGAAGATGGGGTTCTAATCCCTTCTAGCATGTAGAGTTTCTTATGAGAAGTCTGCTGTTAGTCTATTAGGTCTAACTTTGGAAGTTATTTGGTACTTTTGTCTCACTTCTCTTAAAATTCTTTCCTTCACATTAACTTTGCGTAGCTGAATGATTATATACTTGGGGATGAACTTTCTGCAATGAATCTTGGGATTCTTTGGGTTTCTTGTATCTGGATGTTTATAACTCTGGGAAGGCCAGGAAAGTTTTTCCTCTATTATTCCCTCAAATAGGTTTTCCAAACCAGTTGCTTTCTCTTCTTCCTCAAGAAAATCCATGATTCTTAGGTTTGGACATTTTATATAATGCCACATTAGTTGGAAAATTTGTTCCATTTTCTTGATCCTTTTTTCCTTATTGTCTGATTGGATTAATTCAAAAGTTTTGTTTTCAAGTTCTGAGATCCTTTCTTATCTTTGTTCTAGTCTACTGTTGAAACTTTTCATTATATTTTGTACTTTCCTAAATGCTCCTTTCATTTCCAAAGTTTCAGCTTTTTTTTTTTTTCTTTTTTCTTTCTTTTTTTTTTTTTTTTTTTTTTTTTGGTGTCTATCTCTTTGGAGAATTTCTCATCCATGTCTTGAATAGTTTTCTGATTTTTTTTAAAATTTAAGTCAGTTTTCAATTTTAACCTGAAGTTCACTGATCAATTTTATAATCAACCTTTTGAATTATAATTCTGGAATTTCAATAATTTTATTTTGGTTAGGGTTCATTGGTAAAGAGTTAGTGTGATCTTTTGGGGGTGTTGGAGAACTGTTTTTTCATATTGTCAAAATTATTTTTCTGGTTTCTTCTCATTTGGACAGATGATTTCTTCTTATTTGATATTGACAGGGAGCTGACATAGGCACTGTAGAGTTCCCTTGGTTATATATATAGGCTTGGTGTGAAGAATCTCTTAATTGCTAGCTGTGGCAGCTCTGTGCTGTGTATCTGCATTGAACCATGGCATCCTGCATAGCAGGAGTGTCTTGGAAAGTGTTTTTGACTGGAATTTGGGACCAGGCCTTTTCCAAAGCTGGGTTATTGTATCTGAATTGGTAGACTATACTGTTGATCTCTGGTCAGAGGGTGGTGCTTGGGGAAGAAAGCCAGCTGCAATGGTGGGTGTAGTGTTTCTCCTTGCCGAATGTTGCTTTAAGGAAGTTCCCAGTCAGCCTAGATGATGGGTAGAGCTCTGGGGATTTCTTAAGTTCTTTGTGTGTTTTGAATCTTTGAGGGGAGTGCAGGGGAAAGGAGCTGAATCACCCTGCAAGTGTGCACTTAGATGCTTGGTGGGGATTAGGAGGCAGTCCAAGGCAACTGGAGTAATGCTGTTGTGCAGAACAGGGACAGAAGAGAGGAGTGAGAAGTTGCTAGGCAATGTGTGATCTGAATGTTAAGGTGCAATCAGCTTCAGGGTCTAAGGTGTTCTCAAGCATCCTGCCAGTCAGGAACTGCTTGCAGCCTTGGGGTTTGCCCTTGGGGCCCTTTCCCTCCCAAGCTGGCTGGAAAGCAGCCACTCCATCCTGCAAGGGTTGAGATCCTGGGAAATGGCAGCTGGTGCTGCTCAAGGATTTTTTCCTGCACCACTCCATGGCAGAGCAGGCTGTGGGGAAGGCAGTTTCCCATGAGGGACTGGGATCCTACAAGGCTCATGGTGCCCTACAGGTTCATGGCAGGAGCACAAAACTCCTTAATTCTCCTCAACACCTTCCCCACTGCATCTGGAGGCTGTGGTGGATTCTGGTGGTGCTGACAAGAGTCCAGTCAGTTCTAGCCCAGGTTGGTGGAGTTTTTTCTTCTTCTTTGCTCTAAGTGGTTATTGCTACTCCTTTGGAGATGCATGGGGAATGCTGCTGGATCCATTCTTCACTGGGTGCTGAGGAAACTCCTACTCTTATTCTGTAGGAGGAATTCACTCCAGCTGCCTCCTGTCAGGCATCTTAGTCCCTTCACCTTGTATTATATTTTGAAATCTGGAAATATGCCTCCAGTTTTGCACTTTTTATTCAGGATTGCTTTGCTTATTTGGGTTTTTATTTGGATCCATGTGAATTTTGGACTTTTTTTTTTTACAATTCTGAAGAGAATGATTTTGGTATTTTGATAAGGATTGCACTGAATTTGTAAATTTATTTGTGCATATGGTCATTTTACCTATATTAATTCTTCTGATCCATGAGCTTAGGATGTTTTGTACTTGTCCTGGTCATCTTCAATTTCTTTCATCAACATTTTGTAGTCTTTTCTGTAGAGTATTTTTGCCTTCTTGGTTAAATTTATTTCTAGGTATCTTAATTTTTTTTTTTGCATCTATCATAAATGACAGTGCCTTCTCAATTTTGTTCTCAGCTAAATCAGCATTGATGTACAGAAATGTTACTGAGTTTCGTACATTGATTTTGTACGCTACAACTTTGCTGAATTTATCAAATTTAAGTGTTTTTTGGTTAAGCCATTGGGTTTTACTGGATATGAGTCCATATCATCAACAAAGAGGGACATTTAAAATAATTCTGATCCTTGGGAGGAATGTGAATGTGTCTTTACTTGTAAAGTGAGTTTCTCCAAAGCAGCATATAGTTTGATCATTTTAATAAATTCATTCACCATTCTCTCTCTCACTCTCTCTCTCTTTCTTTCTCCATATATATACAGATATGTACATATACATATATATACATATACATATATATGGAGAGAGAGAGAGAGAGTCTCACTCTGTCACCCAGGCTAGAGTGCAGTGGCATGCTCATGACCACTGCAGCCTCAACCTGTTGGGCTCAGGTGATCCTTCTGCTTCAGTCTTCCAAGTAGCTGGAAGTACAGGTGCATGCTGTCATGCCCAGCTAATCTTTTGATTTATTGTAGAGATGAGGTCTCAACATGTTAGTCAGGCTGGTCTCAAACCTCTGGGCTCAAGGAATCCTCTCATTTCCACCTCCCAAAAAAGTGCTAGGATTACAGATGTGGACCACTGTACCCAGCCTCATTCTATATCTTTTAAGGGGAGAATTAAATCTATTCACATTCTGAATTATATTGATATGTGTAGCTTTGTTCCTGTCATATTTTTAATTGTTTTCTGGTTGTTGTTATAGTCTATAGTCTTTGTTGCTGTTTTTTTCTTCTTTTATTGTTTGCCATGTAGTTTGGTGGTTTTCTGTAGTGGTATCATTTAGGTACTTTCTCTTTCATTTTTGTATGTTTGCTTTAACAGTGAGTTTTATACTTTTGTGTGTTTTCTTTTCTTTTGAGTTGGAGTCTCACTCTGTCGCCCAGACTGGAGTGCAGTGGTCGCTTCCGGCCACTGCAGCTACGACCTGCTGGGCTCCAGCAATTCTTCTGCCTCAGCATTCCAAGCAGCCGGAACTACAGGTGCACGCTACCACGCCCAGCTAATTTTTTTATTTACTGTAGAGATGAGGTCTCACCTGCCCAGGCGGGTCTCGAACCCGCGGGCTCAGGCAATCCACTCACCTCAGCCTCCCAAAGGTGTGGGATTACAGGCTGAGCCACTGAGCCAGGCCTTCCGTGTGTTTTCATGATGCTAAATGTCACCCTTTTGCTTCCAAGTTTAGGACTCCTTTGAGTAGTTCTAGTAAGGCTGATCTAGTGATAATAAATTCCCTCAGCAAACATATATATATTATATATATGATCTAAGAGTGACTTCATTTCAATTTCATTTATTTTTTTAATTTTTTTTTTTTTTTGAGTTGGAGTCTCACTCTGTTGCCCAGACTGGAGTGCAGCGGTCACTCCCGGCCACCAATGCCTCGACCTGCTGGGGCTCCAGCGATCCTTCCGCCTCAGCCTTCCAAGTAGCTGGAACAACAGGCGTGCGCTATCACACCCGGCTAATTTTTGATTTATTGTAGAGATGAGGTCTCGCCAAGTTGTTCAGACAGGTCTCGAACCCGTGGGCTCAGGCAATTCACTCACCTCGGCCTCCCAAAGCGCGGGATTACAGGATGAGCCACCAAGCCTGGCTCAATTTCATTTATAAAGGATAATTTTGTTGACTATATGATTCAATTTTTTTCAGCACTTTGAATATATCATCCTATTCTCTTTTGACCTCTCAGTATTCTGGTGAAAAATTTATTGTTAATCTGATGCAGTTTTCTTTATAGGTGACTAAGTGTTTTTTTCTTGCTTTTTAAAAATAATTTGTTCTTTACTTTGACTTTATTCAGTTGTGGAGAAGAACTTTTTGTAATGTATCTGCTTGGGGATGTTAAGCCTTCTGTATCTGAATGCTAATTCTCTTTCTAGACTTTGAACATTTTCATATACTATTTTGTTAAATAGATTTTCTAATACTTTTTTCCTTTGCCCTCAGGTATACTGAAAATTTGTAAAATGTGGTTATTTTATATTGTCTTAAATGTCATGATTGCTTTGCTTTTAAAATTAAAAAAATTTTTTTTCTTTATTTTTGTCTGACTGGGTTATTTTAAAAGACCTGTCTTCAAGTCACGAATTTTTTTCTTCTGCCTGATCTAATCTATTGTTGACATTTGCAAATGTATTTGGTATTTTCTTCAATGAATTCGTCAGTTCCAGAATTTGTATTTGGTTCTTTTTTAAAATATTAATTTCTTTGGTAAATTTCTCCTTATTTCCTGAAATTTTTAAAAATTTATTTGCAATGTTTTCCAGAATTCTCCAGAATCTCACTAAAATTCTTTAAATTCATTATTTTGAATTATTTATTTGAAAATTTCAAAAATGTCTTTTTAATTAAGATCTATTGCTGGATAATTATCGTGTTCTATTGGAGCTTTCACATTTTCTTGCTTACCCATGTTTCCGGTGTCCTTGCATTGATAACTGTGCACATAGCATAATAGTTACTTCTTCCTATTTTTGAATTTACTTTTGTGGGAAGGATTTTTTTTTAAAGAAGTATCTTTAGTGTTTGGAGGACAAGAGCACTTTGGTTTTTATATATAGTGCATGCAGTTGTGTAGTTTCTGAATAATTTCTCTGGTTATAAATGGCATTTGTGAGCTGGGCTCAGTGGCTCAGCCTGTAATCCTGTGCCTTGGGAGGCTGAGGTGAGTGAATTGCCTGAGCCCGCGGGTTCAAGACCCACCTGGGCAACCTGGTGAGACCCCCATCTCTACAATAAATCAAAAAATTAGCCGGGCTATCTGATAGTGCACGCCTGTAATTCCAGCTACTCAGAAAGCTGAGGCGGAAGGATCGCCGGAGCACAGCAGGTCGAGGCTGCGGTGACCGGGAACGGCCACTGCACTCCAGTCTGGGTGACAGAGTGAGACTCCAACTCAAAAAAAAATTAATAATAATAATAAATAAATAGCATTTGTGGTATCTGTGATTTCTTCAATAGAAAGGAGAATGCAGTTAGGGTGTGGTTATCAGTGGAGGCTGTAGTAAAGTTTTACTTGGAATTAGAATGTTAAATGGGCCAATTTTCAGGCACCAGGGGTGGTAGCAGTGAGTTAAATGTCTACCTTTGTGCCCTAGGGTATTATATGTTGGTACATGTGTTGGTGGTTACCAATGGGCCCACTTTTCTGGCACCAGGTGGCTTGCTCAGATGCTAGTAGAGGCAATGGTGGACTGGTAGTTGGTGCTTGCATGTAGGTGCCAGCTGAGGCAGTAGCAGCCGGGAGTTTGGGCACAGCCTCAGGCTCCTGGGGGGGATACTCAGGTTCCTAAAGTGGTAGATTGGGTTGGGCAGTCCTGAGGACCTTGTGCTCAAGTCCCCTGATGTGAGAGCAAGCACTAGCGATGGGGACAGGGGATGATGGAGAACTGATCCCCAGGTCTTAATAAGAGAGCTTGGGTGAGGGGCGGTGGCAACCACAGTTAGGCCTCTCCACTAGACAGAGTAAAGTTTCCCTCCGTGTTACAGCCTTGGCTGGTAGGTACAGAACATGTGGCTCTGTTATGCTCCAGTCCTGGTTGAGTTCCCTCCTGTCTTTGCTCCAAAAGAGCTCGCCCAGTTTACAGCCAGGTCCCAGCAGCCACTCACATCTGGCTCATGATCCCATGTCAGATTCTGGCAGTGCAGTACTTGCTTCCTGGCACCAGCCATGGCCTCTCAGCCCTCACCCATTCTCTATCCCTAGCTCAAAGAGCGCTCCTGGTTTACTTCCCTGTCCCAGCAGTGAAACCTCAAGTTTCTGAAATGCCCGAGTCTTGGCACTGTTGGATCCCAAGACAGTGTGCAGTTGCCAGAAGTTAGTTTTGAAACCGGTGCCTTGCTGTAGGTGCTTAGGTCTCAGAAAGGGTGTGGGACGGAATGGAAGCTCTCTTCCTGGAGCTATTCTGTCCCACAGTCTTCCAGCAGATTCCTATGTTAATTTCAGGGATTGGGAGGGTCAGGGGCTCTCCCCAGGCTGGATTGCATGATTCTACAGTGAGAATGTGGTCGCTGGAAGTCTGTTACTCACCCTTTCTCTGTGTTGGCAAGTCACTCCCAGCTACCTGTTAATCTTGATTAGGGAGGCTGTTTTTCCTCCTTCTCCTTCCCAGCTTTTAAGGTCCCCTGTCATTTCTCTGTTGACTTCAAGAATTATCTCTTGGATAATGTACTCAAAGTGTGACTGTTCACTATTCTGGTTCCAGCTAAGTAGAAGAAGCAGGCATAAAATGCTTTTAGTCAGCCATTGTGAACCCCCCACCACAACATTGTGGCTTTGTTGTTTGATTTTCTTTTAGTTACTACCATAAGTAAAAAATACAACTTGTTTCTATCACGTTAAACATTTTCTTAACTTGCTATCTGCATCCAAGCTTGGGTTGTGATTCTGTGCAGTGGAAGTTCTGGCTTGTTGGCTGTGTTCTTAAAGGGTTGATTGTAACTCAAGGACTGTGGCCACTGCTGTTGGAAATATTATGTGCTCCAGGAGTAGAGCTCCAATAACAGGCAAGAAAAGTAACATTTACTTACTAGAGTCAAAATTCTGAGTCAGAATCCATGCCAGGTCCTATAATAAGTGTAATTTGCTCCTTTTAAGAACCTTGTGTGAACATTACTGCCCTTGTTTTGCAGATAAGGGAACTAAGGAGACTCAGGATCACACAGAATCGAAGATGAGCTATAACCCAAGGCTGTCTTACCCAAAAACTCACTGAACTAAAGCCAGCATTTATAAGAATAATAAATAAAAGAGCCACATGGGAAGAAGAAATAAGTATAAAACAGCTAATGAATTCTATTGAATATAAATGTGTTTTTTTTCCCAGGCCCTCCTAGAAAGCACTGTATTTTCTGTCCTCAATTAAGTTTGCATTAAGAACCAAACTAGAGTATACATGACTGAAGCAGAATGAGCACAGACTATGAGGGGGATCACCTGCAAAAAAGAACCCAGAATTTCGACAGTCCAGGCAACATTCTATTTGATGTTACATCTTTACCCTGGAAGCTATCTTTCTTGGGGCTCCCAGAGACTCCAAGTTCACATTAGTGATGGAGATGGTGTTGAAGGAAGACTACAGGCAAGGAGATCTAACCGCCCAACTGGTCCTGAGCATCCTGCCCCTACTGACTCTCCAAGTATCTTATCTAGAGTATGGACTCCAGTGTGGACTGTCAAAACATAATTCTCTGCTCAAAGAACTAGAGTAATGTTTTTAAAGTACATGTCATGATCCATCTGTGATTAATGAAATCCCTTTATATATATGTGGCCAACATCTTTTAAAAGTGAATATAGTATGCCAGGAAAGTCTAGAAAATAAAATATCAGGACACACAGTGCAAAGCAAGTACAAGTATTGTATTGTGAACCTGTTTTATATGTGGGTGGACGTGTGTGTATATATTTGTGGAAATGTATACATACATTCATACATACATATGTACACATACTGTGAATATAAATATACATACATTCATACATACATATGTACACATACTGTGAATATAAATATGACAGGACCTATATATGTATATGAGATTGCTAGGTCACATGCATAAGCTATTCATTTGCCAGCCAAGGAAAATTTATTTTATTACCCTGGAACTTGGTTTCTTAAATGCGAATTGGGACAGGAATCTTGCCTAACTAGTTGCAATGGAAGTAGCTACTCAGTGTTTTCTTTATGATTGTATACAAATAAACTGTACTTTATTAGCAGTTCTCCTTGAAAACAGATTATATGACTAATATTTTCAAAAAGAAAAAAACATTTTTGAGTGGTGAAATTGCAGATTTTTAAAAGAATTTTTTTCCTCTGTATTTATTTTCTGGTCATTTTGTTTGTTTGTTTGTTTTTTGAGTCAGAGTCTCACTCTCTGTCACCCAGACTGGAGTACAGTGGCATGTTCATGACCATCACAGCCTTGACCTGCTGGACTCAGGTGATCCTCAGTCTTCCAAGCAACTGGGACTACAGGTGTGTACCACCACACCCAGATAATTTTTTGATTTATTGTAGAGACAAGATCTCACCAAGTTGCCTAGGTTGGTCTTGAACCCCTGGGTTTAAGTAATCCTCTTGCCTCTTCATCCCTAAGTGCTAGAATTACAGGTGTGAACCCCATGCCCAGCCTTTCTGTTTTTAATAATGAACATGCATTGCCTTTTACAATGAGAAAAATATGGATATATCTTTAAATCCAACTGAAATTTCAATGTTTTATGCATTACAGAGGAAATTGTTTTTACCACAAATGACTCAGAAGAAAAAAACCCCCAAAATTACAAAAATGCAGAACAATTTGCAAGAACAAAATATCCTTTTTTCTCCCCTATTTATCGGGGCTTTGACTATGCAGTAAGTGTATAATTTGTGGAAATTGTCTGCTGACTGCTTTAACTGTCAGGGAATTTAAATAAATTTAATCTCTATCACTCCATGAATGTTGAAGCAACAGGGAGTCGGGGTGTGACTTGGACTTTTCTGGCAGGAACGTCCTCTCCCAAAGGCTTTTGCTGATAAACGCAGCCATATGAAAGTGTTCTCAGGATAGTTAGATCAAGGTAATTCTGAAAATAGAGTTTATGAGGTACCAGCATTCCAGCACTGATTGCCTTTAGTCCTCACAATAACCTATGAAATAAACACTCATAATGACCGCATTTCACAGATAAGGAAACTAAGGCACATAGGAAGAGTGAGTGTGGCACTCCTTTGGGTTCTATGCAAAGAACTTTGGACCTTAAATGTTTTATGGAGGGAAGTAACATACTTGTGTCTGGATTTTGAAAAATTTATTTGGGTAACAGTGTATATGTTGTATCGAAGGCAAAAAACATCAAGAGTGCAAAACCTAGTTGGGAGACCATTGTTCACTCTCTCTTTCCATAGCTACTCCAGTCCTGCGTGCTGAGGACTTCATGATCTTGTGTCTTTCTACTTATTATTTACCTTGTGAGAGTTCCAGTCTTCCCTTTGTTCCCCTGGGAAATGTATCCTTTCCCCTCTTCAAGAGCTAGTTCATAGAATACTTCCTATCTGCAGTATTAGCTAACATGCCTCTTGCCTGTGTGAAAGGCAGCACAAAGTGAGAATTAAAGCAGGGAGTGAGGAATCAAACTATTCTGCTCAGCCACTAACAAGCTGTGTCCTTTTCCAAGACTATCACATCATCTCTATATTGGGAATATTACCATTTAATTTACAATGTGGGTGTGGAAATGTTAGATAATATTCTAGCACTTCACAAGCCTCTATAAACTATACTTATTTTAATCAATTTGTCATCCTAAGTGCCCTACCACCACCACAGACATTAAATTGTACCATTCTTGGTTTTCTTTTTTAACATAAATTTTTAATTTTATTTTTAAAATGTGGGGTACAGTTCAGGATTATTTTTAAAATGTGTATTGTTCAGGTGAAGTTTGGGTCTCCCATTAATACTCACTGAGCTTGGTTTGGAATGGGGTACTTTACTGATGTTATGTACCCCTCCCCTGGCAGTGTACTGTTACCGCCAATCCCTTTCTTAAAGTATTATTAAAAATGTTCAGGATTCACTTATAAGTGAGAGCATGTGGTACTCAGTTCTTTGTTTCTGTGATAGATCACTGAGTTTTACAGACTCTGAATCCATCTACCTTGCTGCAAAGTCCATCATTTTGTCCTTTAGGGATGCATAATATTCCTTGCATAGTGTTCCATCATGTATACGTACCATATTTTTAAAAATCCGGTCCACTTTCTATTAGTAGTACACTTTGTTGCATGTTTTTGCTATTGTGACTAGTGCTGTAATAAACATGCATGCACAGGTAACTTTTCTGTAGAATGATTTGAGTTCCTCCAAGTATATTCCCAGAAGGGAGATTGCTGGGTCATATGGAAGGTTTATTTTTAGATCATTTAGAGATTGCTGCACTGTTTCCCACAGAAGTTGTACTAGTTTATGCTGCCACCAACATTGTAGGAGCGTACCCTTTTCCCTGCAATCTCTCCGTCATCTTTTGTTTTTTGAGTTATTGATGATGACCATCCTGACTAGACTTAGGTGGTATCTCAGTGTGGTTTTAATTTGCGTTTCCTTGCTGATTAGTGAGGCTGAGCAGTGGGAAGGGCTTTCACTTCTGATGTTTGCTCAGTCCTCTATTTTTCCCTGACCAGAACCTCCAAATTTGCTCTATTTTGAAACAGGGTTGGAGGTGGGAAGCTTTGCTGTCTCTTGTAATTTTGAGAAATGAATAAGGTGAAGGGCGGGGAGCTAGGATTCAGAAGCTTACAGTAAGTCACAATGTTTACTTACTGGAATATGGGTTCCCTCAGACCCACTCCTTATCACCACCCGATATGATGATACAATGGGTATTTTGTGTACCCCCTGAGTTCAAGATAAAGTAGCACCAGTGAGGAGAAGAGAAAAAACTAGGATAAAATAGAATGGACAAAAATAATTTAAAAATTTAAAAAACAAAAACAAAGCCGTAACAAAAAACAAAGACAAAAAATCAAAAACCAAAACAAACAGAAAACACACACACACACACACACACAAAATAAAACAGGAAAACTGAACACACACACACAAAACAAAAAATGAAAGAAGAAGAAAAAGGGGGGAGAAATGCAAATTGAACTCTCATACACACATTCACACACACACACTAAACCACAACAAAAGAAGGCATAAAAGAAAAACTGAAAAATGAATACTCAAACACTCATATACACACCTGCACAGAAAATAAAAAACAAAGGAAGAAAAATTTTTTTTAAATTTCTGGGCACTAACCGACCTCTTGTGGCAGGTTCTGTAATTATTCCTCTCAGCTGCTCACAGGTAAGCCTGTGCCCTCTCCTGTTGGGCTGTGGGCTCATTCACAATCTCCCTGGTGAGCAGTCCTGAGGAGGAAGAGGCGATGGAGGGGGTGGGTGGGTCCTTCCCTTCTACTTTCATAAGGTCAGGGGGAATCACCTCTGGTGGGGAGGAGCAGTATTGTCTTCTCCCCAGGTGCTGGTGACTGGCACCCCAGCCAGGCTTATTCCAGAATAGAGTGCTATCGTGGTTGGGTTTGTCCCTCTCAGTCATGACCCAACCATGTTGGTCTGATTGCTGAGGACAAGGGGGTTGGGTCAATCCAGAACTCATCACTGATCTCATGGGGAGTCTTCCTTACCCTTTTTTGGTCACACAATTTGTCTTGCAGCTGGTTCAGCATAAGGAGTGGGGTGCCTGAGACTCCACACTCTTCCTGTCCCTCCGAAGTTTGTGCTTTTGGAATACCCCCTCTGGTCATGATCAACTCAGAGTTGTTAACCCACCAGTCACAGAGAATGGGTCTGTTGCTCCATTGTGAACATGACAGAGCACTTCCCTGTCCAGTTTTCAAGATAGTGACGGAATGCCTATTTTGTCTTCTCCAGTGGGACTCTGCCTCTGTCACTCTCACTGAACTCTTTTCATGGCCCTTGCTGCCAGTGTCTGGCCTGGTCTTGTGGTGGTATGGCAGAGCCTGGCACCAGCTGTTGCTCCAGGCAGCTTCTTCTTTGGAAAGGCTTTGTTGATTTTAGAAAAGGGCATTCAGCTTTTGCAGCCTGGGAAACACTAGGGAACAAGCAGAGAGACTGCAATACCAGCTTCTTTACCAGGAAAACACTGGCCACTTGCTCCTGAGTCCCCACTCAGTCAGCCACTCACACACCCACTTACACACAGACATACTCGCAAATTCATCCATACACTCACTCACACAAAAACTCACACAATCCAACTGGCTCTGCTACCATCTTGTATATATTTCCCCATTCTCAGTTTTCTCTTGGGAGTTACTCTGACCTCTACACAAACATGCTCACATTAGGTTGAAATTGCATTACCTCATGAGCAAGGGTCTGCATCTTTCTCTTGCCTCAATAATTTCTTCCTTCTGGCCCATTGTGGTAGGTTGGATATTGGCCTCCACCCCTGATATCACTATGCCTTATTCCCTGGAACCTGTAAATATATTACTCGATATGGAAAAAAAAAACTCTTTACAGATGTGTTAAAGATCTTGAGGTGAGATTAGTATTCTGAATGATCCTAGTGGTCCTAATGTATTCACAAGGGTCCTTATGAGACATGAGTAGGGTATTAGAGTTAGAAGAGTCAGAGGATGGAGAAGTAATGTGACAATGGAGGCAGAGGTTGCAGTGATGCAGTTTAAAGACGGAGGAGGGGCCATGGGCCAAGGAAGGAAGGTGGCTTCTAGAAGCTGAGGAAGGCAAGGAAGCAGATTATCCTATTGCACCTTCAGAAGGAACACAACTCTGACACTTTGAGTTTAGCCTCTAGCACTCATTTTGGACTTGTGACCTTCAAAACTGCAAGAAAATGAATTTGTGTTAGATCTCTGAGTTAGTGGTAATTTGTCATAGAACTGATAGTGAACTATTACACCCATAATATAACACTTTCCTTGCTGTTCAATGTATAGCAATGTCTTCTTAAAATATGAATGAAGAGAGCGCCTTCACCTCTCTTGGTTTCCACAATCTTACTATCTCAGATGTTAAGCAATTCATAGACAAAAAAGCTGAGTTTGATTTATTTACTTAACTTTTTTTAAAAAGCAGTCTAGTAATGTTTAAGTGCTAGTAGTATTTATTGGCAAAGCTAATTATAACATTACAAGTAAATAGGTATCTCCAAATTACTGCAATTGTGTAAATATACAAACATATCAGCCAACACACAACACCATGCAAAGTCAGTCTTTATTCAACCAAACCTTCTTTTGAAAGATTTTTGACTTAAAATTCTGAATAATTTTTCTTATATAGAATGGTGATGTGTCAGCCCTAGTTTTGTTCGATGCTTACTTATTTTGACTCTACCACAACTTGGTTTGTATCATTTATTTCAGATAAGAAGGTTAGCATAAACATCAGAAGAGTCTTTCTCAGTTGGATTGAAAACAGAAACTACCCAAAACATATTACGTGACAAAAATGCAGGTTTAGGCAGCTGGTAGCTAACTCTCCAGAAGTTTCTAATTGTTGTCTTATGTAGGGAGGCCTGCAAGTCCAGACACATTTTCTTCCCATTCCTCAGCGTGACTCTGGCAGGGAAAAGAGAAGAGGCACGACTTTCAGTTCTTGGGTTTGCAGAAGGGATTAGACTGAGGAAGGATGGGCAGAGGGGGCAGAGGATGGGCACTGACTGGCCTGGAAGGACTCACATCTGTTGGGCAATGGGGCAGTGAGGGCTGACCTTGATCACTTCCAGGCTGGTGATGCGATTGGGATGGACCTGGGAAATGGTCTTCAGGCACACACATCGCAGATCCCCATTTCCTTCCTTCTGGTCAACAGGGCTGAGGGGGGATGAGGAGAGGGGAGTGTTGGGGGGAGTGATTCCATGAGTGACCAAGGGCCCTGGGAGTCTTGCCCTACCTTTGGACTTCATTTCCTCAGCCTCACCTCCCGGGAGCGGTGTTGGCCAGGAGTAAGGCAGACGTGCAGCCCTGGCCCTGTGCTGCGCACTTCCAGATGATCAAGTGCAACTGGTCTCCCTACCTCCAGGACCCTTCCCGGCCCAGGTTCCCTGCACTCCCTCCTGCTGCTCCGCCCACTTTCCCTGCCCATCTGTTCTCACCTCTGGCAATGGTGACCACAAATGGCAGCAGCAGCAGCAGTCCCAGGAGCAGGAGCCAGGAGCCAGGCCAGCGGTGGGAGACCTGGGAGCTTGCTGGGAAGCTCATGGCACCAGGTTCCAGGGAGAGCTGAGCTCCAGGGCAAATTGGCTGGGGCTCTGTGGGCCATCGGCTCCTGGGACTCACTGGGCACCTTTTACCTCCTCTGTCCTTACTGTCTGAAAGCCTGGGTGGATGTCAGGGATATGTGAGGTGAAAGTTAAGGTACTGCTGTGAAGGTTTGGGCTCTAGCTAGCCAAGAGAAAGAGGAAGGAAGGAAGGAGGGAGGGAGAGGAGAGAAAGAGAAGAGGGAGGGAGGGAAGGAAGGGAGGAAGGAAGGAAGGAAGGAGAGAGAGAAAGAGAAAAAGAGGAAGAAAGAGAAAAGGAAGGAGGCAGAGAGACAGGAAAGAAGGAAAGAAAGAAAGAAAGAGAAGAGAGAGAAGGAGGGGGAGAGAGGGAGGAAGGGAAGAAAAGAGAGAAAGAGAGAGAAAAGGGAAGAAAGAGAAAGAAAGGAGGGAGGGGGAAGCAAAAGAAAGAAAGAAAGAAAGAAAGAAAGAAAGAAAGAAAGAAAGAAAGAAAGAAAGAAAGAAGGAAAGAAAGAAAGAAAGAAAGAAAGAAAAAAGAAAAAGGAAGAGAAGGAAAGGGAAGGAAGGAAAAGAAAAGAAGACTGAGATCAGCTGCCTAGGCTGGGAGCTGGTAGAAGGATCCACATCTCCAACCTGAACTTACACACAAGCATGTTTGATTCTCATGAGAGAAAGATTTCTCTGTTATGTACAATAGATGGCTCTATGGTTGCCATGCAACTTACACATCATATACCTCCAGGACCCAGATGGTTTCTGTTTCCCTCCCAACCCCCACCTGCATCACCAAGAGCTGCCCATCAGTTCCTGTCTTTCTACTGGATTACCAGAGTTGAGTTTGACTGCTGTGTGTGCAAGGGTGTTTTGTTTGTAATTTTTTTTCTACTAATGAGTCAAATTTGGTCTCTAGGCAATGACTCTTCTGAATTTAAACTGAATGAAGCCACCCCATGTTACAGTCTGATCCAATAATTCAGCTGCTATCCTTTGTGAACAAAGACAAGAGGTAGAGACTGGGAGAAAAGGGATTAACCAGGCTATAGGGAGACAGGTTGGCATCATTGCCAAAAAACCTGCTCAAAGCAGCACATACTTTTTCTAGTATTTAGTTCCGAAATTCAGAACCCTTCACTCACCCCAAGTTTGAAGCCTACATGCAGTTTTAGTATGACAAAAGGTTTACATTAATTTTTTTTTTTTTTTGAGTTGGAGTCTCACTCTGTCACCCAGACTGGAGTGCAGTGGCCGCTCCCGGTCACCGAAGCCTCGACCTGCTGGGCTCCAGCGATCCTTCAGCCTCAGCCTTCCAAGTAACTGGAATTACAGGCATGCGCTACCACACCTGGCTGATTTTTTGATTTATTGTAGAGATGCGGTCTCGCTGCCCAGGCGGGTCTCAAACCCTTGGGCTCAGGTCATCCACTCACCTCAGTCTCCCAAAGGCGCAGGATTACAGGCTGAGCCACCAAGCCCGGCTAATATTTTTTGATAAGTACCACTGACCACATTTTCCTGGTTATGCTGACATTTTAGATAACGTTTTGGAATTTTTTTTCAGTTTTTCAGAAGAAAGAGCAGACAATTACAACATTTGAAAGAAAGAGAAAGTCATAACATTTAAAATGATAGCTTTAAATTGTTTTAAATCATAATTGTAACAATCTCCTATTCTCAGAGCCCTGGCCTACAACAATCCAATGTCCTCCTATTTGGTGCCCACGCCGGACTTCTAACTGCTGGCCTTGGACCACTCTCCACATGTTTCTTCCTCTGCATCAGTAATGGTTTGCTAGGCAAGACTGGCCTTCTAGACTGCTGGGCTGGGCTAGGAGTGGAAAAGGGGAATAGAGGGTGGGGGATGCAAGGAGGAAAAAAAATGTGTCCTTTTAAATTTAAGTGGCTTCCAAATTCAGCTCTACTCAATTACAAAGGAAAGATTCTTAATACAAGTTTCCAGGTCTTTTCTAAATCTCTGTTTCGATACTAGCAAAATGCCTTCTTTTTTAGCCTGTACTACCCAGTCTCTGGCAGAGGGTTTACCAGGCTCCATCAACAATAGCCTAATATACTACAGGAAGCAAGGTCTTTTATTCTCTTTATACTTAGTCTTAGGAAAATTACAACGTGATATTTGAATGCTTTTTTTCATAGATACTTCATACCTGGATGTTTATTTCTCCATTGGGTCTACTCTGGATATTATCTCAGAAGAAAAGACAAGGAGAGTTTACTGGGCCATGTCTCCCAGTAGCAGCTGCATTCCCTGCTAGGACCAGCGACAGGGTGAGATGAGCTGCAATGATGCTTCCTGAAGAAGGACTCAGAGCATCTGGAGTTGCCTGTGGAAATAATGGGAGGGGGTGTGAAGGGTGAACAACAGAATCTCACACAGGAAAGGTGAAGAGATCACTGTGGACCATCTTCCCTTCCCAGAAAAGGATGACTTGGCTCTTGATTAGGGTGAGTTACACACTCTACCCAAAGCCAGAGGTTCTCTGTCACACTGATTAACAGTGGTAAGGGTGTCAGGAGCCCACTGCAGGGACCTAGCTGACTTCCTGATGCTCAGCAGGACTGAACTTCTGTAGGAATATGCAATTTCGTTTTTGAACCAGAAATTATCTTTCTCCTACTATCCCATCCCTTGCCCTTTCAACTGGCTAAGACCTATTTCTATTTCTTGTGTCACCTTAAATATCACTTCCTCAGAGGGGCCTGCCTTGGCAACTGTATCTAATTATGTTCCCTTGTTGTTCTCTCTTGTGGAAATCTCTGCTTTTTCTATTTCTCATAGGGAATGCAAACATACATATATACATTATACGTATATATTATACCCACAGATGTGTGCATGCATTTAAAAGTGGTTAAAGTGCTTTTGTTCCCTAAATGAGAACAAATACTATAAAATTAGAGTTCATAATATTTATCACTACTTTAGCATACTGGTAGGATTCAATATAAAGTAGCTATATTACTGAAGGTAAAATGTTGAAAATGATGATAATGAGGCATTGACGTGTTCATGTGTCTGTTCGTAATTTGGAGCATACCCCCTCTATTAACATGTGTCATGTATGGTCGCAATTATCTGTCCTCTTGTCAGCCTCTCCCACCAGATAGTCCTTTTTAAGGACAATTCTCTGTGACTTGTATATATTCACTTAACACACATAGACATTTAGGTCAGTGATGGCCCACATATGTGATGATGGTGCTATAACATTATGGACCTGGTTCGACCCACTGGGCACCGGCAATCCTTCTGCCTCAGCCTTCCAAGTAGCTGGAATTATAGGCGTGCACTACCATGCCCAGCTAATTTTTGATTTATTGTAGAGATGAGGTCTCGCCAAGTTGCCCAGGCATGTCTCAAACCCGCGGATTCAGACAATCCACTTACCTTGGCCTTCCAAAGCACTGGGATTACAGGCTGAGCTACCGAGCCCAGCTAGAATTTTCTAAATTAAAAAAAGTACAGCAAGGTAACAATAATTGATTATTGAAGAAAAAAAATTTCAAAATTAATTTAGTCTAGCCCAAATGCACAGTGCTGATAAAATCTCCAGCAATGTACAGTCATGTCTTGGGCCTTCACTCACCACTCCCTCACAGACTCTCCAGAGAAACTTCCGGTCCCACAAGCTCCAGTTATTGCAAGTGCTCTGTAAAGGTGTACCATTTTGTATCTTTTATACAGCAATTTTACTCTATTGTTTCTGTGCTCAGATATGTTTAGATATGCACATATATACCATTGTGTTATAATTGCCTACAGTATTCAGGACAGTAACATGCTATATAGGTTTGTAGCCTAGTTGTGTAATAGGCTATACCACCTAGGTTTGTGTAAGTATCCTCTATGACGTTCATACAACAATGAAATTGCCTAATTTCTCAGAATCTATCCCCATTGTTAAGAAATGCATGACTGTGCTTTTTAACATTCAGTGTCCAACAATGGCTAATGGCTGTTGCAAAACATGTTGTAATTCCTATGTGTCTATGGAACTGAAACTTGAAGCCCCCTCTGGGTTAGCAGCAGAAGGAATGGATAAAAGGAATAATTTTGAATATGGGAGATCATCATAATGGACTTGTACAACCTTACACTCAGATTTCAACATTTATAGCATAAAGAAAATCAAGTAGCAGTGAGTGGCAAGGAAACTGCCCTTTCTCTGCATCTAAACAGAATAACCCAATATGTGCACACAAAAATAAAAGACAACTGCATCTTCGGAGGTATAAGCATAGTGCAAACATCGTCTCTCAGGGTCTTGTCATCTCTAGTTGGGCCTGTCAGGTTTCAGTGGGAAATCACTAGGGATATGAGCAAGATGCCTGAGCTATTTAAATTTTTGGAGAAAAACTAATGAAAATGATTGCAGTCCCCATTACTGCTTTATTACATGTTTATTTGTGTACATTTTGGTTAACTATTACTTAATCAATTCATTTATTTTGTATGCAAAACACCTTAAGGCATTGAGTATCTAATGATAAAAGATAATAAAAAGAACCCTTTAATAATACACCATTTGTGAACCACATGCTTAGTGCATGATTTCTTTCCCAAAGTCCACACACAGTTGGAGCAGATGAACTTATTTCTTCTCCTATAACCAGTATAGTATATAAGGGATACTATTTATATATCAAGTCCTATTTTGCACATCAGTAATACTGTGTGATATACAATGTAATCTCTTCATTAGAGGAAGAAGCATCAAGGAGAGTGGTGTGATATAGAGGTTTAGAGTACAGTTTCAAATCCCCACTCTGTCACCTATTTTGTTATCTGATATTGGGGAGAAATTTTGTTTTAAGTAAAAACACTTTCTATTTTTTTAGAATCGGGGGTACACATGTATGCTTGTTACATGGACGTATTTTATGTTGTGAGAGTTGGATTCCCCAGATAGTGAACATTGTACTCAATATGTAAGATTTTAATCTCTTTGAACTTCACTTTTCTTCTCTGTCATATTGGAAATGCTAACACTAACAAATACTAACCTGTACACATGGGTTATTGTGTGACATGCATTATTTTAAGTATCCCAAATTTATTAACTCTTTTAATCATCACATCAACTCTACAAAATAGGCAGCATTAATATATCTATTTTAGAGATGAAGAAACTGTAGTACATTAGAGAGTTTTCTTTCCATACTAGCCAACTTTCTTTCCTATTTCACTTAATGAGATTACTCAAAATTTCCTAATCCTTTTGCAGAAACAATGTGAAAATTCTTGTAAAGTAATGATGCTCTTTGAGTTGGCTGATATCAGGAAAGAGGTGGGCATGTAGCACAGTATAATAAAGTCATTGTTTTAATCAACAAGTGTTACTCGTCATAGAAGTACATCCTCAGCAAGGTTCATGAGAAAGTATAAACACATTTTTGAGTCATTAAAATTCACAAGCCTGTTAGTCAGAATTTGATACAAAACAGATTTTTGCCAGTTTTCATTTATTCAAAAGACATTGATTAAACATTAGTTAACAATTAAATTTCTTTTTTAAAAGCGAGACCAAAACCATCTGTGCAAGCAATGGGATATAAATAATACTCTACTATTACTACTGCTATGAGGACCATTGCTGTCAACTGCTGTTATGGCAGTTGCATTGTATCCTTTGATTTCCATGATGAGAAAACAATACAGTGATAAGCTGGCTGAAAAAGAATGACTAAAAGATATTTTTAAATTAGTTATTTGGTTAAAATATGTTGGCTTGTACAGAATAATGATTTAAGTGAATGATAGAAGCATAAATAAGTGTCATAGGTTCTTTAGTTTTAAAATAACTTTACAACTTTTTGATGAAACATAAATTGTCACTGTGGGTATTTGTGTGTGTGTGTGTGTATCTGTGGCAAATTATTTTATCTCTTTTTCCTATAATTCATCTTATAAATAATGGGGGGAGGGCCAGTTAGGGCCAAGTTTTCTAAGATCCAAAACAGATCTTATGTTAGCTTTTAAAAAAGAGAATATCTAGAGATAGTGAAGGATTACTATCCATAAAGTCAAGGCATAAGATAACTGTCTTACATATAATATTTTTAACTGACATTTCCCAAATCTTTCTTCCAAGTGTAAAGGAAATCAATCCTAAAAACAATTGATACAGAAGATCTTAGGGATGGCAAAACTTTGAGTCAATTTGTTAAGGGAGGTTAATCAATAAATTGAAATAATATTCACCAAAAGATTTTCTAAAAATGATGACCCTAAATGCGTTGTCTGTATAACTCTGAATTGACAAAGAATGTCTAACCTCAATTCCTTTGGCACTCAAGGCAATGGAATTCCTGCTGCCTACTTTCCAGAACTGAAATATGGGGCGAGGAAAAGTGGAAAGGGTGAAGGAATTGAAGGGGAAATATCTTCCTGGGTGCTATTACATAGGAGTGCTGCAAAATTTGCAGTCCTGAGAAATTAATGCCACCTGTTAAACCTCAAATGTATGACAATTACTCAGTTTCTCTACGTATTCATTCAAGGACATGCTAATACAATATTGTTCTACAGGTTGCAACTACATTAATTTTTTACTAAGTACTGTCAATCTTCTTTTTTTGTGTGATAAGTCAACCTCAAACATAGTGACTTTAAAGCAACAATTTATTATTCTGGACAATTCTGAATGTTAATGAGAGGTTCTTCTGTTGAGTTCACTTGAGTGGGTATAGTCAGAAGCAACTGAAATGGCTAAAAAAGTAAAACACGGCTTCATTCACATAAGGACAATAAGAGGTAGGCTCTTTATATTACGTTGCTCTTTTAACACTAGAGAGACAATGGGGACTTGTGTAGCCTAGTTCATTCATCTGTTTAAATACCTTCTATGTGCTAAGCACTCTTCGAGGAACTGAGATGAAGATAATAACCATTGTCCCTCCCCTCCTGGAGTTTACAGTGAAGCTGAAATAGATAGTAAACGAAGGAACACGTGTATAAGCTCTACAAACTCTCCAGTCACATTGGTAGGAAAATGTTACAAAGAAAAAGTACAAAATGTCATGAGAGGGTATATAAAGGACCTTAATCAGACAGAGGTGAGGATCAGAGTGATCTCCTCGAGGAAGTATTAGGCAAGTTATCCAGAAGGCAGAAAAGATGGGAGTTAGTCAGGTGAAAGTGAGGGATAGGTGGTATAGGTTGAGAGGATGGCATGTGCCAAAGCCCTGGTTGGATTATCTCTAGATAAGAAGAGAAAAAGAGGATAGAAAGATAGAGTTTAATCAAAACCTACTATGAGTCAGGTTATTGATTTTTACACACTATGTGACAGCCTGAGGGCCAGGAGAACTTATTAATTCATTAAGACATTGTGTGTCAAGCATTGAGGATGCAGAGATGGATGAAATACGGTTGATGTTCTAGAAGAGCTCTTAGTAGAGCAAGGTGAAGAAATCCATAAAATAACAGCAATGCCATATATTTGTTGGAATTCAGATATCTAGAAGATGCTATGAAACATCAAAACAGAAACCACAAGCTCTGCTGAGTGTGCCAAAGAAACTTCATGAAGGAGGAAACTTCATTATTTGAGCTGAGTTCTGAAGGATGAATAAGTTTCCTTCTATAGGCATGAAAGAGACAAGTTCCTTCTAGGTAGAGGTTCCAGCAAATGTAAATGCATGGACCCAGGGAAGAACAGGCCCAGTAGGGAACTCCTGGCTCAGTGAAGTGAGGGGAAGCGAGGTGGACGTCGTGATCAGAAGTGAGATGAGAGTGAACCTCACTTGCCAAGTTTAGTAACTTTTATTTCACATTGAGGAAGCAGGGAGCCAGTGAAGGATTTAAGACAGGGAAGTCTTATCTTGTGTGTGCTTTCTAGAGACACCTGGACTACTGGTGCTAAGAAGTAATGGAAGGGGACTGAACTTGGAGAAATGCTGGACCAAAGCAGTGGATTTGGGAAATGAGGAACCTCTCTGCCAGCTAGAGAGGAGCAGAGTTAACTTTTTAAATAACATGGAATTAAAGGTAAAGAAAATGTCCTGTAACAATTTAAGGATGAAGCAACATAAGTGAAGTTTAGAAAACTTTTATTTTTTTCTAAAATGGAGACAAAATAAGTACTATAAACCAATGAGGCACAGTAAAAAAAAAAAAGTCCAATTTTTGACATAGTGAATGTGATACACATTTAATTTCTTATAACAATTTGGCCAAAGGCTTTTAAAAATACACTATAGGCATCTAACAATCTTAGCAATGCTGGGTGTTTTGAAGACTGACTTACAGATTTATAGTCAAATGGTTCAGTTATGTTTTCAAAATGTTCAGAGTACAGATCATTGTGAAGTTTGCTTTTACTTAAAATAATATGTTTAATATGTAAATTAGAAGTCAGGAATTTACCTATTTCCTAGCTTCTTCATCTATCATAAAATATATACTTAGGGCTGTAGGGCTGGGTGTGGTGGCTCATGCCTATAATCCCAGCACTTTGGGAGGCCAAGGTAAGAGGATTGCCTGAGCTCAGGGGTTCGAGACCAACCTGGGCAACTTGGTGAGACCTCACCTCTACAATAAATCAAGCAAAATTAACTGGACATAGTAATGCACACCTGTAGTTCCAGCTACTTGAAAGGCTAAGGCAGAAGAATTGCCTGAGCCCAGCAGGTCAATGCTGCGGTAGTCTTGAGTAGCATGTCTCTGCCCTCGAGCCTGGGCAACAGAGTGAGTCTCTGACTCAAAAAAAAGGAACGAAAACCTTATATTTAGTGACTGGAGTTATCATACTCCTTATAAAATAGTTAATAAATAGCACATAAAAACAAAGTTTAGTGAGTAAATAATGACATTATGCCATACTAAGAAGACATCAGATGTCTAAAATTATAGGAAGAGAATACATTAGTCCTTATAGAATGTAAACTCAAAGAAATTCTAAATAAGAAAGCATATTCTACACAGATAATGCATGATACACCCAGCTTTCTAATACAACACCACTTAAATAGCATCCCAGGATCAAGAGTGTAAAAGTTCTCTCACATATTCCCCCCAAAACAATGTGAAGATATTTCCTATTTCATGGGCAGAGTAAGTGTACCCCCTCAACAGTATTATAATGACACATCATTTTCATATTAAAGCCACGGCCTTTCCAAAAACACTATAAGGAATATATCCTACAAACACAACAGTTTTCTTCCATTCAAGACACTTTGAAAGAGTAACAACCAATGAGTCTCAGTTCACAATATAGTCAATTGCCAAAGAGTCCAACAGTGCAGCAGATAAAAGAACAGTAAATAGCAGGATATACGATGCCAAAGTCTTCATAAGCTGAGCTGACACCAGGGACAAACAGGTTTCACCCATCCTCTTCAGTGGGGAATCCACGAAGTAATCTGGCTACTGGGAAAATAAAAAAAAACCCTTACGTCTTGCCTTCACTGAGTTCGGAGACCTCCAGAAAACTGCTGGGCTGAAGACTGAGCAGTTTCTACAACGCATGGTCCTTCCTCTTCATTCGTTGTTCTTTTTTTCCACTGTTGAGAAAATAATTATATCGGTTTAACCAATTTCCCAATTCTGTCTACTCTGCTCTGTTGTCAAAACACAGCACTAAGACCTTTGGTGTAAGCAAAAGCAAAATTCATTAAAAGCAAAAGGTAACTAAAAAGCATATCCCAGGAGAGAGCTCGGCATGACTGCTCAGGCAGGTCGGAGTGCGATTGGCATCCAGGTTTTCCCAGGACATTCCAGACACATCTTTTTCTCCTAGACAGCCTTGTACTGCTAAACCTGGTCTGGAATGTGGTACCTAAATCCCACCGATAGAAGAAAGCTCTTTGAAGTCCATGCTCTCCCCAGAAAAGATTAGGAAACCACGGAGATCAAGAGTGCCAAGTACCTGTCCAGAATCCTCTGGAGGACTTTCTTGATCAAAGGGGCTTCTGGGTCCAGACAGATGTCCCTCCCGTTCTTCAGGGAGGCTCTGCAGAGAGAAAGAGGGGGTGCACTCAGGAGAAATGGGGACTGTAGACCCGGGCTGGGGGCACCCCTCCTGCCAAGGCCACAGCGGACACACAGCCCCGAGGACTTACACAACTTCCACCTTGGCGCAGTGCGGACCGGCGGCGATCACCTGCAGGTTACTGATCATTTTGGGGTGAACTGCTAGGGTGGTGCGTAAACAAACGCAACGCAGCTCTTGCACGACGACGGCGGCCGGACCCGCTGGGGGAAGAGAGAGACTGAGTCAGAGCAGGTGCTGGGACGCGGGCCGGAGAGGCTGGGGCGCCCTGCCCGCTGCGCCCGGCACTACACTCTCACCACTGGCAAAGGACCCCGGCGGCGTCAGCAGCAGCAGCAGCGCGAGCCGCACGCACAGGGAGTCCCGGGGGCCGGGGGCGTGCGAGGAGCGGCTGGGCGGGAGGCTCATCGCGGCCGGGAGAGCGCAACGAGGGAAGCGGGTTCCGGAGGCCAGAGAGGCTGCAGACTGGAGGCTCCAGAGTGCTGTGGCTGCCTCGCGCCCTCTGCACGCCTTTTATCTGCGCTCGCCCCTTCCCCCAGGCAGGAAACTCAAGCTTTGGGATGCGCGGGAATTTCTCTGGATTTGGGGTGGGAGAGGTTGGTGGAGGGGGCTGGAAGGGGAAACTGGGGAGGAGGGTGCTAGGAGGAGCTGCCTGCACAGGCTCCGCGGAGGATTCTGTGCCCCGCCCCGCGGCTCTGGCCAGACGAGAGCGGCAATTCGGAGGGAACCTCATCCCTGGGTCAGCCAGAGCTATGGGGTTGGGGGGGGGGGGAACCGGGCCCTCTGATGATGGTTCTCCTGTCTATGTTGAGAGAAAGACTGAAACCAAAGTGGCGGGAACTGAAATATCTTCTTCCCTTCCTTGTAAACAAGTCTTTCAAGGGTCCTTGAGTTTCTTTATGATTCTCTGGAATTCAGCCAGCTTTAGCCAAGACATGAAAATATTTCTCTGCGCCCACTTGAAGTCAGTGACCTAAATAGGCCAATGCATCTTATTGATTCCCCGCCCCCCACACACACACCCATGCCCTCCATTGGTGAGCAAGTCTGCTTACTGGAAGCTCTATGCTTGTAATTTAGCACGTGAGCATGTGCTGAGATGGTTTAACAACCAAACATCTTCAATAATCACCCAGTGAATTGCAATGGACCATGATACTTTGCTTCTGGCAGTTCAACCCACTATTGAATTAGAAGAGGTTTTGGTAATCCTTGAGGGTGAGGTGAAGGAGGGCGAATGTAGACTAAAGCCTGCTGGAGAACCCAAGGCTGCCCCAGCACTGACTCCTCAGCCAGGCGTGCATTTGCCATGATTTGGAGACGCTGTGGGAGGCTGATGAGTTTGAGAGGCTCATCTCAAAATTTAATCTAGGGGTTTGAAACAATTTGGCAGCAAAACAACACCCGCTCTGGCTTCTTCCAAACAATTTCATGGGGGGAAGGAGGCCCCTTCTACAAGATTGTGCTCTTCCCCATGATTCTGTCCAGCTTCATAATTAGGGGTGACCAAGGCTGTTTCTGCTGCTCTAGTCCCCAGGGAAGTTAGACCAAACCTGTGAGATGGAAGCGTGAAATTCCAGCTTCCTCTCCCTCTCTCTCTTTTCTCTATTATCTGTAGAAGTAGTTAGAACACTGAATTTGTAAGATTTTAAGTTGACATTTTAAATTCCTTCCACGTGTCTAACTCCATGGTAAGCAAGGCTATGATCCTAGAATGGCACATAGACTTTCTTTCTTGGAAATCTAATTAGGTCCTCCTCTGGATTGTTTTCTAGACCCTTGTCTTTAGGGTAGGCCAGCAAAGGGTATTTGTAAGCATTACGGCAATAAGTAACCAGTCATTGAACAAGACCCCTTTCTTGTCCACTGGGAAATTTTATTAACTCCCCCACTCATCACCTCCATTAGTGAGGAAGAAAGAGGTGTCATAGACTTTTAGAACTTTTATTCTAGAAGGAAACTTAAGAAATGCTCTGGCTAAGAAGGCTTGGAGGTTTGGCCCTCACTTTGTGGGAAGTTTAATGGAAAGTTCTCACAACTTTCTGATATTATCAGCATCATACCTGACTCAGCATCTTTCTGGGGAGTGGCAATCTGTTTTCTACAGATTATACTGACTTTTTAGAGATCAGAATATACCTAAAGACAAAAGATAAGCCTTGCCGAAGTAACTAAGACAAAATTTCAAAGATGTGTCTAAAGATCTTGGGCAACTAAATTCAACTTAGCTACAGGGGATAAACCATAGTTTAGTAAGGCTTGGTGAAATAAAACAAATTAATGACACATGTTATTGACTTTAAAACTCTCTGTGTGTGCGTTTAGGTTAACTCCAAATAAGCTATTTTGAATATAAATGAGCATATGAATTAGTTTTTGGCATCAACTGGTAAGATCAGAGAAGGGTCCTGGGACAAGACTGGCAGTTCTTCCTGACAGTCTTATAGATGCATGTGGCTTGCCTGACTTGGGCTCTGCATCAACTCACCATATATACTGGTTACGGAATATAGGGAGAAAAAAAAATGGTCTGCTATGGCCAAGCAGGTAAAAAAAAAAGTCCCTAGAAGTGGGCTGATGGGTTGCCCAACCTAAGGAAGTAGTGTGTCATTCAACCTGACTTCTCACTGAGACCATTCTGGCACACTGCCCATGTCTGGCTCTATTCCAGGCATCTCTACTGTTGTCTTTGTCCACAGACAGAAAGGAACATGGGGGTGGGAGATGGCCCAAAAATCTTCTGAGGTTGAGAATGGCAACACCAAACCACTGGAGCCAGGGTACTTAAAAGTAATTGTGTCTTTATCACTGGTTTAAAGGGAAGTCGTTTGGCTTACCTGCACTATGTCCATCATAAGACAATTCATCCAATGGCACCAGTATCCTGGGAGCCTGAAAGATTTACTGTCTGTCAAAAACAATCCAATTCTAATCATCATACCATAGAGTCATATAATATGACCGAAACCACTCTGAATGGTTTCTGACTTCCAAAACACTTTCATGCTTGTTATTTCTTGAGCTTCACATTGATTCTTTGATGCAGATAAGAGAAACTCTCTTCCCAATTTTTCAGCTTGGGAAAGTAAGGCCAGAGAACAAGTTAAGCAGTAAAAAATTCAGTATTGGAAGTGGAAAACTAGAAAATCTGCCCCAAGAAATTTTAATGGTTTCCAGATTGCAAAACACTTTCTTTCCAGTCACTGGCAACCCCACCACAGCTCTCCACAATCTGGCTAACCACTTTATTGTATTGCTCAACTCCCACATTGTAAGCTTGGAAATCCTCACTCCAGGATTTGAGGTCACAATAATTCAGACTCAACAGACTTTTAGGTTACCCAACCTGAAACTGTTCTCTATTCTCTAAATCCCTCACTTTCTTCAAAGATGATTCAAAGTCCTGTCTTCTCTGAGTAGACTTATTCTGACAAAGCCATTTGTAACTTATGACTTCCACCTTTGGCCTTTGAATATCTAATGTGTTTATGATAGCCACCTCATGAGGCAGAGTTTAATTATTTCTTAATTTTGCTTGTGTCTTCCTCAAGTTAGCTATAAACTCTTTAAATTCAGTAGTAATGTCTTATATTTCTCATATAATCTCCCATAAATTTTTACTTTAGGATTGACGTCTATGAACAATTGATGATGGATCATGATAATAACTTTTTATTTTACAGTATTCTTACCTTACTTTACAAGATCTTAATGTTTAGGAGAAACGTATACGGCTATTAACTATCATTAACTCCTATATATTTTTTTAACTCCACTATTTTTAAATGGCTTTCCCCTATGTTGAAAATTGTTCCATGGCTATTCTTAAAGAATGTTCACAAGATATTGTTAGTTTTTGAAATCTGAACTTGTTCAGAACCCAGCAGGACATTTGATGTTAAAAGAAAGATGATTATACAACTAAAGTATTGATCAAATTACATAGTTTCTGTGACTTAGAAATTGTTGGAGATAAATGACAAGGGGAATTTCTGATTAAGTTATACTGCTTTGATTGTTAACAGTGTGCAAATGTTATTCTAAGTTAATCTTTTCCATCAAAACAGAAAGGCCTTTAATTATGTGATTAAGTATAAGGCACAGGCCTTTTCAATTTTTTACAAGATTTTATTTTTTAATATCTACTACTCTTTATATTACCTTTCAGAAATACTATCATTGTATTAATTAAGAATGTGAACACATCAATATCAGGTAAGGCATATCAAAAATATCAATCTTAAAAAGGCATCTTTAAAATAAAAAAATATTTTAAAAAGGCAATAAGTGTTCAAGTAGCAAATCGAATTACTTGCTTGTATGCAAATGGAAAAAGTCAATAACTCTTGGGTTTACTTTGCAGTATTGGTGCAGTCTATCTGTCTCCTTCTTCATTGGTTGACAGTCCGATGAAGAAGTAGTATCATTCCAGGAACTAAGTTTGCTTCAAAATTGCTTCAGCTTTACTGTGAAATGTCAAGAATAATTATACAATTTTCCTTGCTGCCCATTTCAGATGAAATCTTCTTGAGCAAGGAGTAAATCAATAAAACTTGCTGGAGTTCGTAATGAGATTCCAAAAAATATTATCCTGGCTTTTCCTTGCCACCTCCTGGGAGGATTGGGAAGCTAGTTATTTTTTGTTCAGCTGTGCAAACCTAAAAAACGTTTTTCTTGACAGCAAGAAGTGATACACAGGAACAAAAACTTGGAAATTAAAGTTTTAAATGTTTCCAAAGGCCTTGGGCTTCTCAGAAATTGCTTTCAAAAATATGATCTGGGTTAAGCAAAAGTAAATAAATAGAAATGGCAATGTTAGCTATTTTAAATAAACTTTGAGAAGGCATTCCTGTGACATTGGATGGGTCTTTAATGTAAATTAGACTTCTAATACTCAATAATGGCCATTTGCGACATTATTTCTGATCACTATTATCTTTATACCACACTTTTTTAGCGGAATATTTACATTTGCATAGCCTTACAATATATTTTATTCTCATTGAATATGTCATGGAACTGCATTATTGATGCTTTAAAAAAATAATTGTAATGTACTTGTATGTGTGCAACTTATGCACTTCCTAGACCAAAGAAACCATCTATTTACCTTTCTTCTCACTGCTTGAAAAAGTAGCTAAGATGTAACATTTGACAAGTATTCAAGACAATGCTCTTGAACTTAAAGGACAAACACATACACACACCACCACCATCACCATCACCACCAACACAAAACAAAGATCAAAAGATAAAAATGAGAATAGGATATGTAGAGTTGACTTTTTTGCCACTATTTTTTTTTCATTCAATCTGTCTATGAATTCCCAGTGAATAATTCCTTTCATGCACATTTAAAATGTACTTCTTAATAGAATTGAGAATTAGGAAATTACTCACATTGACATAAAACATGTTGCAATGTAAAACTGAAAGTCACAAACTCTTAAGCATTCCGGCTAATGGTGGACTATGAGTTTTTTACTGACCAATTGGGATTTTAAAGCATGGCTTCTTCTGGAACCAAATTGGCCAGATTGCTTTAACAAAACTTTGAATCATTTTGGTTTCCAAAAATTTAGTATTGGTGAATCAGACTGGAAGTCATTTTCTTTGGAACAGAATGTCCCTTGGAAACAGTTTTTATTTTTAACCTAATTCAAACTTGAGACCAGACTGATGAATGTTATGACCAGAGAGTATGTCATAGAAAAGAAAAGGATGGCAGTAGCTCATACATTAGAAATAAGCCACAAGCTGGTATCTTCAGAGTGACTATGTGGGTGATAGTTCTTTGAAGTAAATGAAAGTGGTAAATATTTTATATCAAACTATATCTAGTCAGCATCCAGTGATGGTTTGGAAATAAAATCATTACTTAACTTGAGGAAATAACTATTTCTAGTTTTTGGTGAGCAGTTTGGTTATTATGAAGTGGCTGTAAGATTTATTATAGAAATTTTCCTGGGTATGATAGAAAACAGAGCACCATGCAATTATGCAATTATTGCCCACCTTTCCTGTTGAGATGTGGCAACACATCTAAATAAAAACAACAACAATAACAACAATAATAATGGTATTTTCTATACCCTTGCATCTGAGCGATCTGAGCGGGCTCCTGTGGCTGCTTTTGGTCAATATAAGCTGGCAGGAGTGATGGTGTACAACGCGTGAAAGGAGATCTGCAGCCTCCACCGCTGTTTTTTGGAATGATTCCTCCTGGAGCCCGATGCCCATGCTGTGAGAGGCCTGAGCTATGTTTAGAGGCCGCTTGGCAGGGAGCCCAGGCACCATGGCTGATGAGCCTCGCGGAGTTCCCAACTGGCAGCCAGTGCCAGTTGACCGCCGTGCAGGTGACCATCTTGTCCTTTCCAGCCCAGTCACATGTCAGACACTTCCGATCCCAGCCAGAGGAGCAAAAGATTCACCCCGGTCAGCCCAGATAATCCCAAGTTAATAAACATTTGTCTTAAGCCACTACGTTTTGAGATAATTTTTTTTTACACAGGAATAAAGAAAATAGTTATTTCATCTCTCTTGGATAACTATCAGGAGAACTGCTAGATCAGAGAAAATTTGTATTTTTAACCTCATAGGAAACTTTCAAATTGCTGTCAAAAGTAGTTTTACCATTTCATACTCCACGAGCCAAATCAGAGTGTTCAGGTTACTCAATATCCTTGTCATTACCCTTTAAAATTTTAGTTACTGACAGACATTTAGTAGTATCTCGTGAAGCTCTTTATTATTACTTCATGGTTGCTAATGATGTGGAACACTTTTCCATGTGCTTGTTTGTCATTTGTAAATCATTTGTAAAATCTATTTTTAAATATTTTGCCTATTTTGTTTTAAATTGGGTGTCTTTGTCTTTTTACATTTATTTATTGGGGATCATTGTAGATTACAGATACAAATCTTTTGGTTGATAGATATATGTGCTGTTACTGTCTATTCCAGTTTATAGCTTGGATTTTTATTTTCTTAAAAAATTTATCTGAGAAGCAGAAATTTTGAATTCTGAAAACATTAAATTTAACAATTTTTCCTTTTATGGTCAATCATATTTTTTGTTTGTTCTTTTGAAGAACTCATTGTCTACACAAAGGTTGAAAGATATTCCCCTACATTTTTTCTTGAAGCTTTACACTTTTAGCTTTTATATATATAGACCATATTCAGTTTTTATAATTGGTTCAGTATAGTGGTTCATCTTCATTGCTTACTTTTTGTTTCCACATAGCTATCCAATTACTCTAGAAATATTTTGATACCTTTCTCTGTTGAATTTCCTAGGAACCATTATCAAGATTCAATGGATGACATATATGTGTATCTATTTCTGGACTTTATTTGGATTGATGAGTCTATTTGTCTCTCCCTACTCCAACTGTTCTTCTTAAGGTAGCTTGACAGTAAGTCTTGAAATCAGGTAGGACATCAGCTGAGGGCTGTAGCATTGGTCAGTCTGGATGCTTCCTTTCTATTTTTAGTTTTTAAAATATATCCATTTCTTTAGTTGCATTTTGAATGAACCTTCTAGAATCTCCATTTTAACAGCTCCAGCTCCAGGAGAAAGTCAGGGCTTGCGACAGGGGAATTGGGAAATGGCGAAAAAGAAAAGCCGAAAATGACAGGAATCCTCTTCCTGGGGAGAACTCAAGACTCTGCCAATTTTTATTTATTTTTCACAAGCTTATATAGGTTTTCCACTCAGCCCTGTACCCACAAATGTATCTTATGTTGCTAACCAAATGCCCATGTACATCCTTTTTGCACTCACAATAAGGTTGACTTTTAACAATTTCAACTACAGATGGTGTTTTTCTTAAGTCAAACATTTATGAACATCTTGGTTTTCTTCCTAGCTTTCTTATAACTATTTACTATTATAGGTCTATAATATCCTTACCCTATAAAGCTAAACCTTAACCCTAAGTCTTATCTAACTTACTTACTACTATATATTTATTTATATTAATCTTATTTCTATCCTTATGTCTCTATATTTTCTTAACTATCACTTATACTATTATATATCTCTTATCTTACTAGCTTATAGTATCTTACTATCTTATTATTAATATTCTAAATTCTATCTTCATTAAACTACTTATTTAATCCTAAAATATCTTAACCTATTTTTTATCTCAAATGGTTGTTTTCCACCAGCTCTCAGCTGGGGTCTGCTGTTTATGAGGAAGTGGCCGACTTGTTCTTCTCGGCTTCCTGCTGTTACCGAAAAACATCCTTACACACCCTAAGGGGCACCCTTTTTGCTGCAATCTCACCTCCATTATGCCTATGTATAATTTTTGCTGTCAAATGCCATCATCCATTTGCGCATCTGTTATTTCAATTAAAGAGGGAACATTCTCAAGCCTGTGCACGCAATCCTTCAAAGTTAGGGAAGGTGCGTCAACAGGATCCATGGGGCTTTGCCTCTGTCATGGCTGCATTTTACTGGGGCCTTGCTCCCAGCCGGCGTTTTTCCTGTTTTCAGGTCCCTTTTACCTAACTTTTACTAGTGATTGTGGCTCCCGGCAAACATGTGTCTGTAAGCAGCCATATCCCTTTAACAAATCTATTTTAAAAAGCAAATAATAAAGTTAAGCCAGTGACAGCATCAGCATTATTAGGGTGTTACAAGTACAACAGGTTAGTACACATGTGCTTATAGAAATGGGTTGTTATCACTCCTATGGATTGGAATGGCAAGGAGAACTCCAGTTAGTTTCAGTGTAGTACCACCAAGTACCTGTTAGGCTTTCCTTTCACGTGGCTATGGATCCTCTAAGGGGATTACACTGTCATTTGAAGAGATTATAAAGACATACTTTGTTTTATTGTGTTTCACTTTATTGCACTTTACAGATACTGTGTTTTATACAAACTGAAGGTTTGTGGCAGTCCTGCATTGAGCAAACCTATGGGAACAATTTTTCCAGCACTATGTGCTCATTTCATGTCTCTGTGTCACACTTTGGTAATTCCACAATATTTTGAACTTACTGTTATTATTTCTGTTATGGCTCTCTGTTATCAGTGATCCTTGATGTTACTTTCATAATTGTTTTGGGGTACCATAAACCATGCCCATATAAGAGGCTAACTTTTAAAAATGGATGCATACACTTATTTTTTTAACTTATTTTTATTTCAGAGACTTGGGATACAATTCAGGGTTAGGTATACAAGTGGTTATTGTACAGGTAAAGTTTTGGCCTCCCTTTGGTCCCCACTTTGCCTGGTTTATTGATGAAGTGTGGCCCCTCTTCTCCCTCTGCTGTCAGTTTCCTGCTACTGACAATCCCTTTCTTATAGTATCATGATAATTGTCCTGGGTCCACTTATGAGTGAGAACATGTGGTACTCAGTTCGTTCTTCGTTTCTGTGATAGATCACTCAGTATTACAGACTCCAAATTCAACAAAGCTATTGCAAAGTTCATAATTCTGTCCTTATTTCTGGCTGTGTAATATTTCATCATATATATGTGCCACGTCTTTTTACCCAGTCCACTTTTGATGGGCAGCACAGTTGGTTCCATGTTTTTGCTATTGTGAACAGTGTTGCAATAAATATGTATGCACAGGTTTCTTTTTTGTAGAATTATTTGAGTTCCTTCTGGTGTATTCCCAGAAGGGAGACTGCTGGGTCATATGGAAGGTTGTTTTTTAGATCTTTTAGGAATCGCCACACTGTTTTCCATAGAGGTTGTACTAATTTCCATCCTTGCCAACAGTGTAGAAGTGTTCCCTTTTCCCCACATCCTCTCCAGCACCTGTTGTTTTTGAGTTATTGATGATAGTTATTGATGATTCTATTGGTCTGTATGCCTGTTCTTGTACCAGTACCGTGCTATTTTGATTATTGAAGGCTTTTAATAAAGTTTAAAGTCTCGAAGTGTGATACCTCCTGCTTTGTTTCTTTTGTTGAGGATTGTTTTGGCTATTCATGGTTGCTTATATTTCCATATGAATTTCTGTATTGCTATTTGCAGGTCTGAGAAGAATGATATTGGTAATTTAATGGGTATTGCATTAAATCTGTAGATTCCCTTGGGTAGGATGATCATCTTAACAACGTTTATTCTTCCAGTCCATGAGAATCGAATATGTGTCTATTTGTTTGTGTCATCTTTGACTTTTTGGGCAGCGTTTTGTAGTTTTCATTGCAAAGGTCTTTCACTTCTCTGGTTAGGAAGATCCCGAGGTATTTCATTTTTTTGTTGCTATTGTGAATTGAATTGTGCTTTTTATTTGATTCTCTGCCAGTTTGTTGTTGGTGTATAAGAATGTGACTGTCTCTTTTGTATTCTGAGACTTTGTCAAAGTTCTTTATCAGTGCAAAGTTTTTGCAGTCTTTTGTATTTTCAAGGTATAGAATCATGTCATCTGCAAAGAGGGATAACTTGACTTCTTCTTTTCCTATTTGGATACCCCTGATCTTCTCTTGTCTGATTACATATCTTAATCAATATATGTGTTCCGATTGCTAAGTTTACTGATCGTTTCCCCTATCTCTCCCTCTGTCCTCAGGCTATTCTCTGAGACACAATAATATTGAAATCAGGCCTATTAATATCCTTACAGTGGCCTCTTAGTGTTCAAATGAAAGAAAGTGTTGCAAATCTCTCACTTTAAATTGAAAGCTAGAAATGATTGAGCTTAGTGAGAAAGGCATGTTGAAAGTTATGATAGGTCAGAAAGTAGGTCTGTGGCACCAGTTAGCCAAGTTGTGAAGGAAAAGCAAAAGTTCTTGAAGGAAATTAAAAGTGCTACTCCCACAAACACAGGAATGATAGGAGAGCAAACCAGACTTCTTGCTGTTATGGAGAAAGTTGCTGGGGACTGGATAGAAGATCAAAGCAGCCACAACATTCCTTCAAGCCAAAACCTAATCCAGAGCAACTCTAACTCCTAATCCCTAGCTCTTTTCAATTCTGTGAAGGCTGAGAGAGTGGGAAAGCTGTGAAGAAAAGCTGGAAGCTATTAGAGGTTTGTTTATAAGGTTTAAGGGAAAAAGCCATCTTCAAAATTATAAAAATACAAGGCAAGGCAGCAAGTGCTTGTGTAGAAGCTAGAGTAAATTTCCCAGGAAATCTAGCTAAGATAACCTATAAAAGTGGGTGCACTAAAAACAGATTTTCAATTGCAAACAAAACAGCTTTCTATTTGAAAAAAATGCCCTCTAGAATGCTCTTAGCTAGAAAGGAGAAGTCAGTGTCAATGTCCAGCTTCTGCATTTCAAAAGACAGGTTGACTCTTTTTTTAGGTGCTAATGAAGCTGGTGACTTTAAGTTGAAACCAAGGCTCACTTACTGTTTAAAACATTGACACTGGAGTGGCCATGAGCATGCCACTGCACTCCAGCCTGAGCCATGGAGCGAGACTCCAACTCAATAAATAAATAAATAAAAATAAAACAAGAAAATCCCAGGGCCCTTAAGAAAAACGTTAAATCTACTCTGTGCCCTATAAACAGAACAAGAAGTCTGGATAACAGCACATCTGTTTACAGCATGAATTACTGAATATATTAATCCCACTGTTGAGAACTACCGCTCAGAAAAAAGTTTCCTTTTAAAGTATCACTGCTCATTGACAATACACCTAGTCACTCAAGGCTCTGAGGGAGACATACAAGAAGATTGTTGTTATTTGTCTGCTTGCTAACACAACAACCATTATGCAGCCCATGGATCAAGAACTAATTTTGACTTTGAAGTTTTATTACTTTAGAAATACATTTCATAAGGTTGTAGCTGCCATACATAGTGATTCCTTTGCTAGAACTTGCCAAAGTACATTGAGAAACTTTTGGAAAAGATCCACCATTCTAGATGCTATTAAGGGCATTTTTGATTCATGGGAGGTCAAGATATTAACATTAACAGGAATTTGGAAGAAGTTGATTCCCACCCTCATGATTGACTTTGAGAGAGGTTCAAGATTTCAGTGGAGGAAATAACTGCAGATGCAGTGGAAATAGCAAGAGAACTGGAATTGGAAGTGGAGTCTGAAGATGTGATTGAATTGCTTCAATCTCGTGATACAACTTTAACAGATGAGGAGTTCTCCTTATAGATGAGAAAGAGAGTGGTTTCTTAAAATGAAATCTACTTCTGGTGAAGATGCTATGAACATTGTTAAAACATCAACAAAATATTTAGAATATGACATTAATTTAGTTGATCAAGCAGTGGCAGGGTATGAGATAACAAACTTCAATTTTGAAAGACACTCTACTGTGTTAAAAAAAAAAAAACAAAACCACCACAAGCTACAGATATGTCTTTCATGAAAGAAAGAGTCAATTGATGCGTCAAACTTCATTGTTGTCTTATTTTAAGAAATTTCCACAGCCACCCCAAACTTCAACACCCTGATCGGTCGGCAGCCATCAACATCTAGGCAAGATACTTCACTAGCAAAAAGATCATAGCTCTCTGGAGACTTAGATAATATTTAGCGTTTCTTAACAATAAAATGTTTTTAAATTAAGTATCTTGAAATTAAAGTTTTTTTAGACATACTTCTAGTGTATACTTTATAGACTACAGTATAGTGTAAGCATAACTTTTATCCACACTGGGAAATCCAAAAATATGTGAGACTCACTTTATGACAATATTTGCTTTGCTTCTATGCTGGAACTGAATCGGCAACATCTGTTTTATGTGTTTGCTTAGAAGCTGGGCCTTGAAGCAAGCATTGTTCACATATCATCTTTTGGAAGACATACGAGCAAAATTTAGAAGAATAAGTAATCATGATTACCTCCTGGTGCTCCATAGGTGACATGCTGAATGCTGCTAAGGATAGATCTCCAATGGTGATTGAAAGGTCATCATTTCTCAGCAAAGAGGATACATCCATCCATCCTCATGCAAATAGAGATGGGTAATTTGCAGATTATATCTTAGGTACCATGTAGCACCAAGGGAGTGATGATGATAGAATCTGCTGAATCTGCTCCTGTGTGTAGGCAGGAGGAGAACACTTTAGTCAATATTTCTAAATATTATCCCCATTGTATAAACCTGTCTCCAAATTACTATACCTGACTCTCATCATCCTTCAACTTCAATGTCAGTGTTTACAACATATTTAGCAAGTTCTAATGAAATGTTTTCTGTGTTATAGTCCATGAGCTGTCTCACATTTGCTTTTGATGTCTTCTGCCATTTTGGACCAATCAATCACCCTGGACTCATATTAGTTTTAAATTCCTTTCCCTTCCTGGATTAATAATTTATAAAGTAACACTGTCAAAATTAAAGATAATACTTCTCAGGACAAAGTCAGATCTGGTTTATCTATATAAAATTTTGGCTTTCCTAGAATAACTCAGTTATTGTCCATCTCAAATGTTTTCCTATAGTCTCTCATTTTGGTTTTGATTCTTTCATTGTGAGTTTCTGTTATAGCATTATTTAATGAAAAAGTACTAGAGCATTCTTTTTGCCATCAAACAATTTATAGCACATGCTGAGGTTAAGTAAGCAGGACTGTCAACTACCTTTTCCAACTATGTTTAGCCTGGCTCTGGTAAAGGCACAGGTAGGAAGGTGAAGTCAGTTCATATTTGCAGAGTGATCCTGGACATATTCTATCAGATAGCATATGTAGTTGCTTTTCTCATAGCAAAAAATTCTGACATTTTGGGTTATGAGCTGATACATTTTTTTAAATCTATAAACTCTCATTCTTCTTCATCATGATATAAGACATTTTCTAGACCGTCAAAGTTAATATTAGTATGTAAACTAAAATTTGTAGAATCAGCCAATGACAGCTCAGGATCTTTAATCAAGTATGTATCAAAATTTTGAGTCATGTACCTTCTTCCACAAACCTATAGAGTTTGATGAGTTCAAAAGACTGTCTAATTGACAAGTACATCCTAAAATTCACGTAGAAACATAAGAGATTCTGAATAGTCAAAGCAATTAAAAATAAATTGGAAGACTTATACTTCCCAATTTCAAAACTTTCTACAAAGTTACAGTAATTAAGGGTGTGTAAGATTGGCATAAGGATAGACATCAGTTAGTTCTCATCAAGGGTGTCAAGATAATTAAATAGAGAACAGAGTAGTATTTTCAACAAATGATGGTAGACAACTTTATATCCACATACAGAAGAGTGAAATTGGACCCTTACTTCACATCATATTCAAAAATTAATTCAAAATGAATCAAAGACTTAAATATAAGTACTAAAACTATACAATTTTTGGAAGAAAACATACGTGTTGGTTGTCTTTGTGCCTTTAAATTAGGAATTTTCTTAGATATGACATCAAAAACAAAAGCAACCAAAGGAAAAAAAGTAAAGTTCATTAATTAAAAAATTCATATATCAAGAAAGTAAGCACGCCGGGTTCGGTGGCTCAACCTGTAATATCGCACCTTTGGGAGGCTGAGGTGAGTGGATTGCCTGAGCCCGAGGGTTCAAGACCCACCTGGGCAACTTGGCGAGACCTCATCTCTACAATAAATCAAAAATTAGCCGGGTGTGGTAGCGTGCGCCTGTAGTTCCAGCTACTTGGAAGGCTGAGGCAGAAGGATCATTGGAGACCAGCAGGTCGAGGTTGCAGTGGCCAGGAGCAGCCACTGCACTCCAGTCTGGGCAACTGGACTCCAACTCAAAAAACTGTGGCACTCCAATTCAAAAAAAAAAAAAAAAGTGAGACTCCAACTCAAAAAAAAAAAAAAGAAAAAAAAAAAGAAAGTAAGCACAGGGAATGGGAGAAAATATTTGCAAATCATATATATGGTAAGCATCTACTTTCTAAAATATATAAAGAACCCTTACAGTGCAAAAGTAAAAAAGCAACTATCCCTATAGAAAAGCATTAGTATATACTGTTGACTTAATACCACAGAAAGATATACAAGTGACCATAAGTACATTTAAAAATGTTCAACATCATTATTACACCCATTAGATGGCTATATCCAAAATGTCAGGTAATGTTAAGTGTGTAGAGGATGTGAAGAAATTAGAGCCTTTATACAACACTAATGGGAATGTAAATAGTGCCACAGTTTTGGAAAACAGTTTGAGAGTTTCTTAAAACGTTAAATATAGAACTGCTATATGACCCAGCAAGTTCACTCTTAGTTATATAACTATGAAAATTGAAAATATATGTCCACACAAAAACTTGTTCACGATTGCTCAAAGCAGCATTATGTATCATAGTCAAAAATTAGAAGAAGCTCAAATGAGCATCAACTGATGAATGGATTCATAAACTGTGGTATATTCATACAGTGGAATGTTATCGAGGCACAAAAAGTACTACATAAAAAGTACTTCATGCTACAACATGAACCTGAAAAGCATTATGCTAAATAAAAGAAGCAAGACACAGAAAGCTACTGAAAGGACATAACATGAAGTCAATATATCCAATGAGCAGCCATTTTAACATTGTCTAGATTTGTCATGTTTCTTTAGCAGTTCACGTCACCTACTAATCAATAGCCAAGAACAGAACCAGTTTCTCAGAGGTAGTTATTGATCATTGTTTTGCAACCCCCTCCCCAGCCTGTTTTGCACTCATTAACTTTTTTATCTCAAGTATTTGCCTTCACCCATAAGACCCATGTCAACCTAATCAGCCCTTCGTGACCTTCATGATACAGACCCGACCACCAGGGCAGCAGTCATGTGAGTAGCCCACCCATCTACCTACTTTGTCTATCACCTGATGTCAGTATCTGCCCTCCGTGATGACATGGAGGAGACTACCACCCAACCACTTTATCAACCTGCACTCAAAAAGGGGACTGTTTAAAAGTATTAAGGCTTCAGCAGCCAGCTGCCATTGCCTTGCTAAGCTATGGTCTGACCATATGTTCTTTGAGCTATGGCCACCATGTTTCTTTACTTTGGCCCCTTCCCTACCCTACCTTGGGAAGATTAATTTCCTCTCTCTCTAATTTACTTTCTAATTATATTGTATTTTCCAATCTAACTGCTGTGCAATTCTTTGCTTCTTTTTCTCAGCACCAGATCACACAACTCCACCTTGGTGGGTGTGTCCTAACATTTTGGAGGCCCTGCTGGGATATTTTTAACCTAACAGCTTTGGAACATTTTTGAAGGTTCCACCAAGATTTTGGTATGAACAGCTACATATAGGATAATTACATTTATATAAAATGTCCAGAAGAGGCAAATCCGCAAGACAGAAAAATTAGTGATTTCCTGGGGGCTTGGCAAGGGAGGAATGGGGAGTGACTGCTAACATTGCAAAAATGTTCTGGAACCAGTTTATGGTGGTGATTGCACAAGTTTGTGAATATATTAAAAACCACTAATATGAATACCTTTAAAGGGTGCATTTTATAGCATGTGAGTTCATTCTGAAAAAAAAAAAAAATTATTGGGCCCTACCGGGAACTACTACTGAATTACAATGAGTGGGTAAGGTTGATAGGAATCTGGTAACAAGTTCTCCAGGAGATTGTTATGCATACTAATATTTGTAAACATTCTTTTAAAGCATTTTTTAAAAGTCTCTATCTGACTAGTGCTTAGAATGTTCTTTCTGGCCTCTTTTTCCCATATTGGCTTCAGAATATGCCTTGTCAGGGTTTCATAAAAATGAAGATTTTTCATAAGTTTATAATAATAATAACAACTACCATATGGGTCAAGCACATTTTTAAAAATTAACTGTCATTTGGATCACAACACCTCATGCTTTTCAATTGTTTTTCTGCTGACTCAAGGCCACATAAAACCTTTTATTTGGTTTTGTTCAACTCCTTTTTCTGTTTGCTTCAGCAATAATTTGAACCTTCCCTGGTCTGGTGTCTTCAAGGGCTATCTCTCTTTCCTTCTTCCTCTCCCTGCCTACCTCCCTGTCCATCTCTTTCTTCTCTCTCTCTTTCTCCATCTCTGCTAGAGACTTTCTCAATTTGTCTCTGCCTTCAGACTCTCCTTTGTTTGCACCTGGCTTTGTCTATTTTCATTCAAATCCTCCATTTCTATTTATTTATTTATTTATCTTTTGAGTTGGAGTCTCACTCTGTCACCCAGACTGGAGTGCAGTGGCCGCTCCCAGTCACCGCAGCCTCAACCTGCTGGGCTCCGGTGATGCTTCCACCTCAGCCTTCCAAGTAGCCGGAATTACAGGCATGTGCTACCACGCCCGGCTGATTTTTTGATTTATTGTAGAGACGAGGTCTCGCTGCCCAGGTGGGTCTCAAACCCGTGGGCTCAGGCAATCCACTCACCTCAGCCTCCCAAAGGCGCAGGATTACAGGCTGAGCCACCGAGCCTGGCTCCATTTCTATTTATTAAGCCTCTTTATTGTGCTAAGAGCTCCAGAAATATGATGAACAGTGTTGTCAAGAATCTTGTCCTCATGAAATTAATAACCTAGTAGGAGAAGTAAAAATAAAACAGGCAAAGAAAAAAAAGACTGTGGTAGATGCTATGAAAGAAACTTCACTTGAGAAAAAAAAAAGTAACATCCACTGGGAATGCTTACTTTAGAACAGTAGTCACTGAGAAGGTGACATTTAAAACTGACACCAGAAGGCTAAAAGTGACACAGGTTTGCAAAAAATCCTGGAGAGGAGGGATCCAGGCAGAAGAGCAGCTGGGCAAAAGACAGAAGCAGAAAAGAGAGTGCTGTGTTTTCATAACTGAAAGTAGGCTGCCAGTGGCACTTAGAAAAGATGGCACTTAGATGGAATGTAGCAAAAGGAAGAGTGGTGTGAGTGAGGTCAGATATGCAAGCAAGAACAAGGTCACATACAAATTTCTAGGCCAGGGTACAGAGTTTATATTTTCTTTTAATTGCAGTAGAAAGCCTTTTAAGGATTTTATGTTGTAAGAAGATATTTTCTGCTTTGAATTTTTTTTTTAAATCTCTGACTTCTATGTGGAAATAAGGTAGCATCAAATTCATATTCAGAAACCCAAGTTGATAGGCATTAACAGTGTAGGCAAGGGTGAGCAACTGTCACTCATGGGCCATGTCTAGCCTGCCACAAGTTTTTGCCAATAAAGCTTTAGTAAAACACAGCTGGGATAGTTTTTGTGTCTTTTGCCTATAGTTTCTTTCACACGACAACAACAATATTGAATGGTTGTGACAAGAACTGTATGACCTGCAAAGCAAAGTATTTATTTCTTTGGTCTTTTACAGAAAAAAAATTTGTCAACCCCTGATCTGGAGGAGAAATGATGATGAATTGGACCTGGATGGTATTTAATGGAGATGTAGAGATGTTGAAAGATCTTCTGTATGTTTTACAGTCACAACCTCAGGACATGCTGATGGGATAAATGAAGGAAACGGAAGACTCAAGAATTAATAAATTTTGTCATTGGATGGAAACAACTGTGCACATAGTGATGCCCCTTATTGATGTAAAAGACTGAGGACGATCATGTTTACATGGTAGTGGAACTAAGAATGATCTTTTACGGAACTAGCAAACACTGGGGACACCAAAAGGAGGGAGAATGAAAAGGGAACGTGGGTGGAAACATTACCTACTGGGGACTATGGTCACTGTTTGAGGAATGGGGATTCCAGAAGTCCAATCCCCACCAGTATGCAATATATCTATTTAGCTAGCAAACATGTACTTGTACTCTCTGAATTTAAAATAGAGTAATAATAATAATTTCAAAACAAATACATGTTTTTAAAAAAGAATTCTTTTTTAGACATTTAAATTTTTAAATGCCTATACAGTATGAAATATGCAGTAAGTTGTTTAAAAGGGCCTGGAATTCAGGGAAGACATTTGTGTTGTAGCTGAATATGTGAGAGTCATCACCCAAAAAATGATTTATGGACTCCATTTAGCAGGAGAGCTAAAAAGAAACTGCGGCCTCAAACTGTGACTTGCGCTTTCCAGTATTTAATTGTCTTCTGCCATAGAACATTTGTTCTGTTTAAATCGTTTTCTTCTTTCTACATTACTCAACCCCTTTCACGTTCTCTAGAATCTGGCTTGGTATTTTGTATCCGTTTTCTGTAAATCCTATAACAGCTCTGAAAAGTAAATGCTATTATTCATTGTATACATGTAAGAAAAAAGTCTCAGGGAGGTTCATCTATTTGTTGTGGATCTTGTAAGCAATAGAGTTTCTGATTTCAAGGCCCATCATCTTTTCACTCTGCCACTTTGCTTCCCAAAAGAAGTCTTTATGCTGGTCATCGGGGTTCGGGAATCACGTTTGGTCCCTTGGCTATCCACGTCTTCCTGGGTGCAGTCTGCTCCACGTTGTGTATAAAAGCCTCACAGAACTGCCTCTCTACCTTGGAGATTTCAGCATCTTGAGGAATCTTATTTATCAGGATTAGAGGAATTAAGGTGGAAGCAGGAGACTGCTTTATGTACACAAATGTCTTCTAGCTGAAGACTTTATTTACTGCTGCTCAAAGAGACTTCATGCAGTCTCTTGGGTGACCCTAATATCTTGTAAAAGACAATGATATCATTAGTTACATATAAGTAACCATTTAAGTGGAAAAGAAATGTATTGAAAAGATCCTGAGAGGCTCACAGAATTTCCAGGAGGGACAAGAGCCAGTCTCAAAAGATGCACATCAGGAACAATGTCCAAACCCACACAGCAGAATCACCTGGAAAAGACAATACAAGCTTTTTCACACCAAGGCTGGCATTGCTGACATACACTGCAATGCTGGACTGAATATGTTTTCACCAGAACTGCAGCAGCAGCAGTTGAAATAAGGTATTGCTGCTGTCATGGCCATGACCCATTGCTGGAGTTACTCCACTCTCTCTCAGTGGGTCTCACCATAGACCATCTTTTTAAATAAGTGTTGGAACCTGTCAGAAACTTTTTATACATTTCCTGAAACATGTATTTAAAGACAAGAGAAACCACACTGAACAGACAACCTGACTTTTCTGTTCCTCATCATCTATTGGTACCTGATATTATAACTTTAATTTAAAAGTGTAAATTTTACTGTGGGTACTGAGTCTGTATCATCTATGGAGATTTTGGCATCTTGAGGAAGCTTAATTATCAGGACTGATAGATTACAGGTAAGTTGCAGATGGTTCAGGTGCAATTTCATGAGAAGTGTGGGGATACCCTGGGAAGGTGTGCAATAGGGAGCAAGAAGAGGGAGGGGATACTGCAGAGGTGCTAGCAAGCTACAGAGCAGGACAGACACACCCTGGAGGCATTGCAGGTTTGGTTTCAGACCACCTCAACAAAGTGAATATCAGTAAAGCGACTTACATGAATGTTTTGGCTTACTAGTAGATATAAAAGTTATGCTTACGCTATACTATAGTCTATGAAGTATCCAATCGCTTATGTATAGAAAACCATGTAATATTTAATTAATATACTTTATTGTTAAAACATGCTAACAAACTTCTGAGACTTTAGTGAGTCATAATCTTTTTGCTGGTGGAGATTCTTGCTGCTTGCTGACTGATCAGGGTAGTGGCTGTGGCAATTTTTAAAAATAAGAAAACAATAAAGCCACACTGATTGACTCTTTCTTATATGAAAGATTTCTCTGTAGCACGAGATGCTGTGTGACAGCATTTTACCCACAGTAGGGGTACTTTCAAAATTGGAATCAGTCTTCTCAAACTTTGCCACTGCTTTATCAACTAAATTTGTATCACATTCTAAATCCTCTGTTGTCATTTCAACAGTCTTCACAGCATCTTGACCAGGTGTAGATACTATTTCAAGAAACCACTTTCTCTGCACACCCACAAGAAGCAACTACCCATCTATTCAAGTTTTGTCATGAGATTGCAGCAATTCAGTCACATCTTTAGCTTTCACTTCTAATTTTGGTTCTCTTGCTATCTCTACCATATTTGCAGTTACTTTTTGAAGTCTTGAACCTTTCAAAGTCATCTATGAGGCTTAGAATCAACTTCTTTCCAATGCCAGTTAATATTGATATGCTGACCTCCTCTTACAAATAAAAAATGTTCTTAAGGGCATCTAGAATAGCGAATCCTTTCCAAAAGGTTTTCAATGTACTTTGCCAAGATCCAACAGAGGAATCATTATGTATGGCAGCTATAGCTTTATGAAATTTATTGCTTAAATAATGAGACTTGAAGATAGAAATTACTCCCTGATCCATGGGCTACAGAATGGCTGTTGTGTCCGCAGGCAGGCAAACAATAATAAGAGCACTTAGGTTGAATAGTTACATGAGCAGTAACATTTTGAAAGGAAGATTTCTTCTGAGCAGTAGGTCTCAACAGCGGACTCAAAATGTTCAGTAATCTATGCTGTAAACAAATGTGCTTTGTGTTCCATTTATAGAGTAAAGGCAGAGTAGATTTAGCATATTTCTTAAAGATCTTAGGATTTTCAGAATGGTAAAAGAGCATTGGTTTCAACTTTAAGTCTCTAGTTGTATTAGTCCCTAGCCAATAGTCAGTCTGTCTTTGAAACTTTGAAGCCAAGCATTGACTTTTCCTCCTTAGCTATGGAAGTCCTAGATATTCTCTTCTTCCACCAGAAGACTGTTTCTATATTGACAATCTGTTGTTTAGTGTAACCATCTTTATCACTTATCCTAGTTAAATCTAGATAATTTATTGCAGCTTGTACTTTCACCTTGTACTTTCATGTTATAAAGACAGCTTCTTTTGTTAAAACTCTTAAACCAACCTCTACTAGCTTCCAATTTTTCTTCTGAAGTGTCCTTACCTCTCCCAGCTTTCACTGAGTTGAAGAGGGTTAGGGTCTTACTCTGGATTAGGGTTTGGCCTAAAGGAGTGTTGTGGCTGGTTTAATCTTTTATCCAGACCACTAAAACTTTTTTCCTATTTGCAATACACATGTTTTGCTTTCTTATCACTCATGTGTTGCTGGAGTAGCACCATCAATCTCCTTTAAGCACTTTTCTTCGCACTCACAACTTGGCTAACTTTTGTTTAAGAGGCCTCGCTTCCAGCCTATCTGGACTTTCTATAAACCTTCCTTACTAAGCTCAGTCATTCTAGTTGCTGATATAAAGTGAGAGACATGCAACATTTTCTTTTACTTGAACACTTTGAGGTCATTGTAGTGCTATGAATTTCAATTTTGTTGTGTCTTAGGGAATGCTGATTCCTTAGTAAAGGAGAAATATGGGAGAGGGAGGTTGGTGGAGTCAGAACCCACACAACATTTATCAATTAAGTTTCCACTTATATGGGTGGAGGTCCCAAACAATCTCAATGTTCACATCAACGATCACTGATCAGTCGGGCTTGGTGGCTCAGCCTGTAATCCCGCGCCTTTGGGAGGCTGAGGTAAGTGACTTGCCTGAGCCCGCGGGTTGGAGACCCTTCTGGGCAGCGAGACATCATCTCTACAATAAATAAATAAAAAATCAGCTGGGTGTGGTAGCACATGCCTGTAATTCCGGCTACTTGGAAGGCTGAGGCGGAAGGATCGCCGGAGCCGAGGCTGCGGTGGCCGGAAGCGACCACTGCACTCCAGTCTGGGCGACAGAGTGAGACTCCAACTCAAAAAAAAAAAAAAAAAAAATCACTGATCACAGATGACTTTAACAGATGTAATAGTAATGAAAAGTTTGGAAATATTTTCAGAATTACCAAAATGTGGCCAAAAGACATGAAGTGTCTTGTACGCAGAGAAAATACTTTTTGTAAAACAAAATAAAACAAAACCCTTTAGTATAAATTTTTTGTATTAATTTTTTTTTCTCTTTAAACAAAATGAGTTCTTGTTATCTGGCTTAATTGTTAGATTATTTTCTAATTCTAGCTTTTGTAAGTTCAGCAATAAAATGTGAATAAAAGTAAAGATGCCTCAGTTCAATTATTAGAAAAGATTTATAAATGTCTAAATTTTTGTCTCTACATTTTATTTTTCCCTTATTTATCACTAGTACAGTCCTGTGAAAAATAACAGGAATTTAAAGAAAAATTTAATTTTTAAAAAGGCATGGAAAATGAAAGATGGTCTAAAATTTATAAAATATGTAACATGTAGGCCAGGCATGATAGCTCATGTCAGAAATACCAGCACTTTGTGAGGCTCAAACCAGAGGATTGCTTGAGCCCAAGGGTTCCAGACCAGCCTAGATAGCATAGCAAAACCTCATCTCTACAAAAAAAAATTTTTTTTTAAATTAGCTGGGCATGGCGATGCACACCTGTAGTCCTAGCTACTTGGGAGGCTGAGGCAGAAGTGCCTGAGCCCAGAAGGTAGAGGCTGCAGTGAGCTGTGATCATGCCATTGCACTCCAGGCTGGGCAACAGAGTGAGACCTCCAACTCAAAAAAAATTATGTATATAGCACATATATATTTTATATGTAAGTATATTTTGTATCATATAGTATATATAAGTTATGTCTATAATATACATTTTACATATAAAATGTAAAAGTATACCTCATCGATAATTGAAAATTTGTGTTGATATCTTCACTGTTGTTATCTTTAATTTTTGTAATTCTTAGTTGGAAATACTGTGTTTTCTTGAAACATTCAGTGGCTCAGAAATATAATAGCTATTCTTTCAAAGTTTAAAAAATATAATTTCATTTTTCTGATTATGGATGCATACCTGCTTACTGTAGAAAAATTATGAAGGGCAGAAAAGATGAAGAAATCATTGAGTAAGCTCTCTTAACTTTAGTCCAAGGAACAAACTTTAGCAGATCTATGCTTCTTTCTTCAACAGCCTTAGTACCTACACATTTTATTTATTTATAAGATGCTGAGTAAACATGAAGTGTTATGATAAATAACATCTTGATGTTACAGGCAATTTTCTAAGTTCTTGACATATGTATAAAATCCACTCTACAATAAATAAAAAAAAAAAACCAGTTGGGCGTGGTAGCACATGCCTGTAATTCTGGCTACTTGGAAGGCTGAGGCAGAAGGATCGCCGGAGTTCAGCAGGTCGAGGTTGCGGTGGCCAGGAGTGGCCACTGCACTCTAGTCTGGGCGACAAAGTGAGACTCCAACTCAAAAAAAAAAAAAAAATCCACTTAGTCTTTTCCACCACCACTTCTTGAAGTACTTACTGTTGCCAGATGGGGTGCAGTGCAAAATTCATGGCTCTTTGGCTGGAATCTAAAATGAATTTTAGAGTGGTCAGCCAAGTTTTAAAACAAAGTTTGTTAGTGAAAGAAGAGGGGAGAGATAAGAGGAATGCCAGAGATGGCATGGGAGAGAGAAAATCGATTTTTGCTTTCAAAAAAAAGACCTCATATATCTTCACAATGATTGATATGCTAAAGAGGATGGAGCCCAGATAGCCACTGCTCCAGAGAGACTGACATCTCCCAAGCATCCAATGGGAGGAAAGGGCAGTCTTTTTTAGGGAGGCTGGTCAGACTTTTTAAATCATGAGCTAAAAAGTGGTCTTATTATCATTTCTATGACTTTTGATTTCCTGTCCGGGAACCACCCTGACTGAGTTTTTCTTTGGCAAGCTGACCTGGTGGGGTGGACTGGAACTTCACACTGAATTCACATTCCAGGCCACAGGGCCATTCAACCTGCTGGCAGGATGTTTGGCTATAAGAAATATATCTATCTATGCCTAATGTGTACTAGCTACCCTGCCTCAATTTCCAGGTTTTTCTCACATTACAATGTACAAGGAAATTAAAGGGCCATGGAATTTAAGTAATATGTCCAAGATTTCATGATTAATAAAATTCAGAATTGTAGCTCCAGGCAATGTAGCTTTAACCACACAATAAAAAATTAGTTTTCTGGGGTAAGTGATTAATGACTTCAGGAAAGTAGCTTTTTAAAAAAAAATTTTTTGATGCTTGTTATTCTCATGGTTAAATATCTCAACTTGATATTTCCTAAACCTTAAAAATAGTAAACTGCTGGAAGTCTCCAGTATTATTTTACTAATGGCAAGAATTTTTTGTGGCATTAACATAATATACTTAAATTTAATGAAATCTATATCTATTTAGCTAGCTGTCTGTTATTCCAAACAAATGTACTTCACCTTCAAAATCTGTATATATGTACTTCACCTTCAAAAAATGAATATTCTCCCTTGGGTGCTTCCTAGAAGGGAAAGTAGACATCTTAATTGGCTATTGTTTGCTGAGATAAGGATCACAATTTTCTGCTGATCCAGTTTGGGAATTTTATCATATTTTAGTAACTAAAATACTATGTCTTCAACATTAATAGGAGACTGTCCAGAACTTTGTTCCCCTTATAATTTAAGAAAACAGAAGCCGGCCTCAGTGGCTCAGCCTGTAATCCTGCGCCTTTGGGAGGCTGAGGTGAGTGGATTGTCTGAGCCCGCGGGTTCGAGACTCGCCTGGGCAGCGAGACCTCATCTCTACAATAAATCAGAAAATCAGCCGGGCGTGGTAGCACATGCCTGTAATTCCGGCTACTTGGAAGGCTGAGGCGGAAGGATCGCTGGAGCCCACCAGGTTGAGGCTGCGGTGGCCGGGAGCGGCCACTGCACTCCAGTCCGGGCGACAGAGTGAGACTCCAACTCAAAAAAAAAAAAAAGAAAACAGAAAATATTTGCTGAAATGATTTCCAGATCCAACCCAAAGTATTTGCATAATCCAATATTCAGGGTAAATAGAGCATCAAAAGATGCGTAATAATAGCCAAAGGGGTTAAGACATTTCAAGAAACAGTCTCATATTTGCAGAATGATCCATAACTTTATGCCTATGACTTGGGTAATAAATATTAGTTGCTTACAAAGTGAACTACAAAAGAAATGGTTTTTTTTCCTCTTTAGTATTTCAGTTATCATAATTCGATCCCTAACATCCTCATATTTATTTTTCAGAAGATTTGAAAAGTGGTATTCTATTGAAATAATCCAGTTCTTTCTTGTTTTAATGATTGTCTTCCCTAGCAGTTACTGATTGTATGAGCTAAAAGACAAGTTTATATGCCCAAACTTTGAACTCATGGAAACACCAATCTTAAAGAAATAGAGTCATCTCTAAAATGAAAGTATTGTTTTCTAAATTCAATTGTGAGCAAATATATTTATTGTCTCTTGCAGCTTTGATTGGCACTATCTCATCTGCCTTTAAAATCCAGAGTTACTGCTGTATCCTAAGCCCTGATGGAGCAGCAGGAACGGGGAGGCAGTGCTAAGTCACTCTACCCACACCTGCCTTGGGCAATTGTGTCCTTACAATTTCCAACTCTACTTGTTGAAATTACCCCTTTTAGAATAATGACTCTGACGCCAAGGGGAGAAGAAAGATGTCTCATTGTGGCATTAAATCCCCGGACCCATCTATTTCATCAATCCAGAGCATTTTATCAAGTGTCAAAATCATCCACTGGGTCCAGTCCCTAGTTCACTTGTCCTTTCTGCCTGGTTTGAGCCTCTCCCCACTTTTTCTAATAACAGAACTCTGGTTTTCTTTGGGAAACCTTCTCCCCTTCCTTCCAGTTTGGATGATTCAGGTAGATTAATCCTACTCCAAAGGTCCAGGACTGAACCGACATCCCAAAGTAGTATAGGCCAGTCTTTCCTGTCTAGGTCCAAACCCCCCAGCCAGCCTGGCAATGCTCAGGGCTGGGCAAGTGACCTAAGTTCAGCCAAGTCAGAAAAATTTTCGGAAGCCCATTTCGGCAATAAATGGTTGGAAAAACAGTCTGTTGCTTCCTGCTGGGTAATAGATAGTAGAACAGAAACTTGGAGCTTTGCCAATGTTTGAAAATAATCTGCCTAAAATAAAGCCAGCACAGAGAAAAGCATCAAATCTGCAGTGAGGCTGATGTGAGATAAATTTTTTAACTCTAGGATCAGGTTTATCTCGTTTACTCTTCAGTCTTTCAGGTTCATAGAGAAATGAAATGAGTAAGCCAATTCGTGTTGGATTTTTGTTACTGACTCCACTTACCACTTGAGTTATCTTTTTAACCAGAGGGCATTTCAACTTGAATTTAATTTCTTTCATCTTCCATTTGATCCCACATTGTTATCGATCATTTTCTCAGCATTGTAACGTAGAGACCAAGTTAAGTGCCATAGATACAGAGATAATTCAGACAGACCCTGCTACCCTCTAACTCTCAACGTAATAGGGAAGATGAACGTACAAATGAAAGATTTTAGAAGAGCCTGGTAAATACTATGATAAACTATGCCCAAGGTATTATGAACAAGGAAGGGCCCCTAACACAACTTTTACAGAGTGGATTTGTGAGATGCGTCAGAGGGGTTTTTCTGAAAGAGGTGGTTACTTTTGTAAGCTTTAAAGGATGAAGAGTTTTCCAAGTAGATGGGGAAACATTAAGAGCTAGACAAAATTCCAGAAGGAGAAACCCAAGTGAGCAAAAACATGGAAGTACCAGAAGTTGCAAGTGACTCCTATATCTGGAGTTCACCCTGTGAGCAGGGACGAGACAGTAGCTGAGGCAGGGCTCCGGCACTGGTGGTCATGTGCCTGGAGAGTCCTGCCAGGCCAAATGGAGGTGACCCACATTGGTAAGCCACTACATGCATCTCATGGTGTTTTTATGGCGCTTGTCCCTTACGCACAGGTTGCACTGTGACCTTTATTGCCTATGTACTAGGTGAGTGGGGGGTAAGGCCAAGATAACCTACAGGTTCAAGGTATGTGCAGAAAATGAGGGATGGTGGATATGAAGTTCAAAGGACATTTATTAAACACATACAACCATATAATATTCAAAAGACTGTGATTGGTTTTTCAAAAGACGAATAGTGAATAAAGCCAAAATTCCAAATATGAAATTCTTTTGTGATACTTAGCTCACATACTTTCTTCTGCAAGATAGCTAGTCTTTTCTTCTATTTCTGTAATAAAGACATCCTGATGATTTCAGCAACCTATAATTATTTAAATTTATTTCAGTTAACACTGAGCACTATCTAATATATTAGATTTAGACATCACTCCAAGTGTTTTTTTTTAAGATTTTAGTATAAACTTTATATTTACATTTTTTTTTTAACAGTAAGATTTTCGTCTTTACTCTCATCCTCACATGTCCACAGACCTCTTTTCCATGGAGAGGGACTGGGTCCTAGGGCCACAACTGCATTCTCTGTTTAATAATTTGTAGTAGTGGTTCCCGGGAGAGGGTGGTTGCAGCAACTTCTAACCAAGTGTCTACAATACCTGGACTACTGCGTCCACTCTGTGTCACCTCTGCAAAGAATGCAGCTTTGAGTCCAGTTCTATGAGCATGAGGGCAAAACCCTCCAAAGTTCTGAGAATGCTGGCAACAGAGTTCCCAAACTCAGACACTAGTCTGAAACAAGCCCTGGATACCAGGACTTGAGAGGCTGTGGGTTTTCAGGGCTAAGACCTTTGTGGATCCTGCCACACTGGCAGGGGCCAAAGTCCAGGACTGGGTGTAGGTCTAGTCACTCCTGTTCACCACACTCTTATTTCACAGTCTTTTTTCCCTTGGTTTCTTCTGTTTCTTCTGTTCCTAGCATTCAAGTATTTTCTGTTGGAAATAGCCTGCAGGAGGATTCTTGCTCTTCTCGGCTTCTTGGATGAAGAGGGAGAACAGCCGTGTCTTCACAAACTTCTTCACAAACTGGCGGTTGGTCTTGGAGGTCAGAGCCTTACAAAAAGGTCGTTCTTGGAAATGGCCTTGTCCATTTGCCTCCCGCTTGATAAAGGAAGCATAGTGGCCCACAGTCTTCACAAAGAACTGCACAAAAGGGCCTGAAACATGCTCGTTGATTTGTTCTGCAGTCGTTAACTCATTGATCCCCTGATCAAGAGAGTCTAAGATGTCATCCTGAAGCTTCGGTGGTAGGATGTCTTTTTCATCACCAACTGACATTAAGAAGGTTCCTTCACAGAGATTCACCAGTAGGACCTCTTCCATGGGGCTGTCCAGGACCGCCTGACGGAAGCGCATTTGTACACCAACCATGAAGTGGGTGGGGCAGTAGACGGTGGCCAGAAGGCTCTCGGGGACAACAGGGATGTGCGCCCAGCTGAAGGGGTAGAGCAGTGCGGCGGCAGCGTGGATGCACTGAGACAGGGTGCTGAGACCTTCTGCCAGGAAGATGATTTTTCTCTCCAGCACCGCAGAGGCAAAGATCTGAAGTATCTGTTCAAAACCGAGGCACTGCAACAGGGAACTAAAATCCATATGTTCTAGGTGGGAGTCCAGGGGCCGTGTCAGTGAAATGAACTCAGTGCCTGAGTCTGGAATGAAACTCTTGAGGGTGACGGTCTTCCCAGGGGCAGGGAAGGCTGCCTCTCGCAGGCCCTGCATGAACGGGTAGATGACAGTCATGGAGATCTGGTGTCTCTTCTCCACTTCATCCAGGATCTTGGAGAACAAGCCGAAGCAGCCAATGCAGCTGATGATGCAGTAGACTTTGGGAAGGCGAGGGCCAGGGCCAGCCGGCAAGAGGCGCCTGCAGTATCCAATCTTTCTGCTCCCGTTCACATTAGTCAGAATGAAGGAGAAGGTCTCCCTAGGATACTCGGTGAGTGGTGCCCATGCGTTCCCATCTGGGAAGCAGAACAAAAGGATGGCTTTGAGCAGCCGTTCCTCCTCCTCCTGCTGGCCCCAAAGCAGGTTCTCCCACTTGGGAAACTGGTAGGTGATCGTGGGCTCATAATCATCCCCCAAATGCTTTTTTTTTAGAGAAACCACGGGAAGGTGTGCCCTATATTTACATTTTTTAAAGATTTTTTTTTTTACACTTTTGTGGAAGTGGCATTGAGTAATTAAACTGCATTGTGGTCATATCATGTAACCCAAGAAATACAGGAATACCCAAATTACAAAAGAATATGGCAGACAAATATGCAGGAAATGAAGAAACATCTCCATGGAAATATTTTTATCGTATTAGATGGCTATTTTGGACATGAAAACAGCATGATGACTCTGGTATTATGGAAGTAAGATTTAGGAAGTTGAGAGATGATTTATAAACCACAGCCAACAGATCACACCCAGTGTATAGCTATAGAGCTCAATTAGGAAAGTTGCAAATCATTATAAAAAACTTGATGATCAGAAAATGTCCTCTGCAACATCTCAACATTTTGAAAGATGTTAATACATTTTTTATGATTCATATATGGTCTCTTCAAGAAAAGGTTCTTTGTGTACTGGAAAAACAAATGTGATGTATGCAATTGCTGAGTAAAATGTCTATATTTCACTGCCTTGTATTAAGTATTGAAAGAGTGTGTTAGCATCTTTAACTCCAATTATACATTTGTCTATTGCACTTTTTTTTTCAGCAGTAAGGTCTCATTCTATCACCCAGGTTGGAATGCAGTGATGGGATGCAATCATAGCTCACTGCGGTCCTGAACTCCTGGACCTTATAGTTCTTCTCATCTCAGCCTCTCAAGTAGTTTAAATATCTTGGTAATATGTTATTAAGTTCATAAAATTTTAGGATGGTTGTAGAACCATCCTTGTGCAGGATTGCCTCCTTTTTATTTTCAAGAAGCTTCCTTTATCTCTAAGATTACTTCTTTCCTTAAGGCATAATATATTAATTAGGTCATCACTAATGGACCAATTATTAGTAAATACACTAATATTTATAGTCATAGTTATTAATAAGTAATCAATGTATTAATATATCTATGCCAGAGTTCTTTCGGTTAGTTTTGCATGCTAGAACAATTTCAATTCTTTTAATTTCAGGCCATTTGAGGCCTAATTTGTATTTTATTTTTACCTTTTTAACTGATACATAATTGTACTTATTTGGACTACATGGTGATGTTTTGATATATATCATTTATAGTGATCAGATCAGGGATGGATATAATCAGCTCATATCCATCATCTCAAATGTGTTGGGAACATTCGACATCCTCCTTCTAGCTGTTTGAAACTGTATATTACTTTTCAACTGTAGTCATCCTACTGTAGCATAGAATACGAGAACTTATTCCTCTTCTCTAGCTGTACTTTAAAGTGTGTCCCTTTTAAGCAGCATACGCATGTCTTATTTATACAGTCTGATAATCTTTGAGTTTTAATTGGAGTGTTTATTCCATTAAATTTTCCGTAATTCTTAACATAGTTGTATTTAAGTATACTATCTTGCTATTCTAGTTGAGCTATCTTTTTAAAACAATAAACTTTTTAACTTGGAATTATTTTAGATTTACAACAAATTCATGTAGTTAGTAGAGCTTCTGTGTATGACCTTAGCTCAGTATTCCCTAATGTTTACATTCTATGTAATTGTAGTACATTTGTCAATAATAAGAAATTAGCATTCATATATTGCCATTAACCAAACTCGTTTATTCAGATTTTATTAATTTTCCATTAATGGCTTTTTTCCTATTCCAGGATCCAATCCAGCATAGCATATTGTATTCAGTCCTCATGTCACCTTTGTCTCTTCTACCTGTTTCTTAGTTGTGCCTTCTTTTCCACAATCTTGATGAGTACTCCTTAGGCAATTTGTAGAACGACCCTTAAGTCAGATTTTGATGATGTCCTTCTTATGACTATCCTTGTGAGAAATGAACTCACCTGTTCAAAATCAAAGAATGGACACAGAGACGTGGAGTGCAGCAGAAGCAAGACTTTAATGACTTTCTTGCACGATCAGTTGTCTGGCAGGCACACAGAAGCAGGAAGAACCAGCACTTTTATCCCTAAAATGCAGGTCCTTCTCCTGATTCCTTATTGGAGGAGTACTGCAGAAGTTATAGGCCTTATCGTAGGACGCCTACGTGACAAAATTTTGATTGGCCTACAGAATCATTTCATTTTCATGCCTTATTTCCCAATTGGCTTACAGAATCATTCTGATTGGATCCTACCAAAAGTGTAAACATGAAGACCACCAAAGTAAAAAGCCCATGAAAAGGAAGCACAAAGTAGCAGGAAGTGACTCAACAAAAGAGAAGCACAAAGCATTCAGACACTATCTTAAGAACCCAAAATAAGCTAGGCTCCAATTTTAAAATAAATCACCATTCATATTTCTCACAATTCTGGAGATACAGATTTTGTGGAAGAATGTAAGAGGAGTTGAAGTGTCTATCCCATCACAATTATAGCTGGGAAGTGTCTATCCCATCACAATTATAGCTGGGAGTGCAGAGTATTCACATGCCGTCACTGTTGTTAATAACCTTGATCATTTGGTTAAGGTTGTTTCTGCTGAATTTTTCCACTTGTGCTTCTCTCTTTCCTTTTTGCTAGTTTCTTCCCTGGAAGCCAGTCACTAAGTCAGCTCACACATCTATGGAAAGGAAAACTGAGCCTTGCCTTCAGGGAGAGACTGTTACTCATTGTATTCGGAATTCTGCACTGATTTGTCCCTTCTCTCCTGTACCATTTTGCTGTTTTGTTCCTTTATTCTTTCATCTTTGTCTTCTTTTGTATGATTCAGATATTTTTTATTATTCTATTTCATCCCTTTTCAGATTAAGTCCAACATTCTGCGTTTTCCTTTTCCATGGTTGCTCTATAAATTACAGTATATGTTTTTGCTGCATTCTGATTTTTCTTAATACTTTCTCTCACAATGGAAGACACATATTATAGTCTAAGTCTGCTCATCTCCCAACATGTCCTCTGTGTTATTTTTGTCCTATATTTTACTCTACAGATTCTCAGTAGGTCATTGTTATTTTAAGTAACACACGTTTTGAGTTCTGAAGCAAGATCCACTTTTCCACCTTTTGCGGTGGGAAAGAATTGCATCATTGTTTGAAACACCACTTACCAGAAACATCAAATTTGTAAAGAACTAATTTTGAATAACAAATTGGTAGTGTGAAGAACAGCAATACTTTAGGTAAAACTAGAATTATTGAGAATGATCAAGGTACTTTCTAAGAGCTTCAACTCAACTATTCCTTTTTATGCAATAGAAATACATGAGAAGGACCAGCTGGAATCAGACAGAGTTAGATATAACCGACAGTCTAACTGTAGGTACCTTGGGCACCTAGGAGGAACTAAAGGGCAAGAAGATTTTTTTTTTTAAGTAAGCATTTTCTTTTTTTTTTTTTTGGTAAAACTTTTTATTTTCATGTCATTTGTAAAAATGTAACAATCATTGTAACCTCTCGGTTCCAAGGCAAAGAGAAGCACTGCATAATGAACATTAAACAAGGCATTATGCCTTACAAACAAGACATAAAATGTCCAAGGGAAGCATCAACATAAACATGTTGACCACATAATGTAAGATAATTTCAATAAATAACAATTGACATTCTTTTAAAAACGTACAAAAATAGAAGCTCACCTATATTCCCTTACCCTAACAGTGATCTCACTGTTGGGTCCCCTCCCCATTCCCATCCATCACAGTGGCTGACACTTGATAGTCTTCCACTAAATATTAGTTTAATGAGACATTTAAAACCCAGCATCTTCAAATGTAATAGTAATCAGGACTGAGCTGTGTTTGATGAAACATATTCACCTCTTTAAAAAGTAACATGTAAAATATCAAAATGCAAGTTTTGAAAAATAAATAAATACATAAATAAATAGAACTCTCATAAGAAATAATCAAATAGATTAAGCCTTTTCCAGATGTCTCCAGAAACCAGTTGTTCTCTTTCATTTTCAGCTTTCGTAAGGGCAGAATCTGCCCTGCAGGAACCGCCACTTATGAGCTGAGCTTCTTACTTCTCCCTAGGTCAGTTGGCCCTGCCCCTATGATGAGAAAATGGTTACTGTTATGATGCTAGGGAAGTATGCTCTCTCTTCTCCTATCCTGGTCTCTGAAGCTTGGAAACCCTTGCTCAGCCCTCTGCTCAGGGAAGGTCTGGTTCAACTCACTATGCTGTGTAGCAGAAAACTAGGGCTCTTAAATCCTTTCTATTGAGAAAACAAGAGGCCTGTGGACTCAAATAGATTCTTGGCTTGAAGGAACCAAAACATATTGCTCACTAATTGTCTGTCACATCAGATTAAACATTGACATGTCATGACCTCACTTAGCCACACACAACCCTATGAAATAGCTACTATTATTTACCCTATTTTTCTGAAGCTCAGAGATTAAATAATGTTCACAGAGTTCCTAACCTTGAACTGTGAGGTGGGGGTGGGGGTAGGGAGGTCAAACTGCAAAGTCCCTGCTCTTCACCAGAAAGATTTAGAGGCTCAAGGTGACTAAGACCAGAGGCTCCACTTCTCCGGTCTGCATCCCACGAGGAACTGAAGTAAACATTGGCTTTTAATAGGTGGGAGGCATTATCCCATCATTAGCCAAATCCATTAATCTTTTAGGAACACTCATTTACTCTCTCATTTGAGCAGGGGTTTGGGCATGGGGATGGAGGGCACTAAAATACTGAAATAGCCTCTGGCACCAGAACAGAATAATGCTCTTAATGGAAACTAGTTGTGAAAACAATAATCCTCTTTTCTGTCCTGCAACCAACCCCTAGGTTTCCCTGGTACAATTTTCAGGGGACAGATGCCCGTATTTCTAACGAGTGCTCCAGTCGCCTGTGTCCATAGAAACCCACACTCACGTGTTGAGCATCCTCTGGATGATTTTCTTGACCATGGGGGCTGTGGGGTTGAGACAGGCGTCCTGCCCGTTCTTGAGCGTGGCTCTGTGGAGAGAAGAGGGGCGCGTGAGCGAGAGCGGGGGCTGGGGTCCGACAGGGCGGCGGGAGGCTCCGGGCGGGACTCACATGACTTCGGTCTGGGCGCAGTGGGGTCCTGGGGACGTCACCTTCACGCTCCGGATGTTCTTGGGGTGGATGCCATGCGCGCTCTGCAGGCACTGGCAGCGCAACTCGGAGACCACGGGCGCTCCTGCGGGCGGAGAGACTTGCTGGGTGAATTGGTGGCTCCGGGGGGCGGCCACCCGAGTCCCGCCCAGCCCGGGACCCCTGGTCCCACCTGTCACGTGGCGGCCGGCGACCACCAGGAGCAGGAGCAGCAGCGCCGCCTGGGGCAGCCGCGGGACGCGGAAGACGGCGAGGGTCGCGGCGCGGGCCATGGTCTCAGTAGAGGGGAGCAGGAGGCGGGCGGGGGCGCTTGCGGTGCGGGCTCTGCGGCTCCCGAGACCCGCGAACCCCTTTTATGCATGGTGGGGCTGGAAAGCCCGAGGCCGGGAAATTCCCGTAAGGAAGGCGCCACACCGCCACGGGGGAGAGGGGAGGGGCCCAATGATGACGTCCCCGCCTCGCCCTCCTGCGGAAGGCCAGCGGACTTGGGTACTCGGGGGTATTCTCTTCCGTCCCAAATTCCGGGGCGGGGGGTAGGGGTGGGGAGGGAGGCGTGAGTCGCCTGCGGCGCTGGAGTCACCGCAGGGGAAGGGGGACCGGGTCGCCCAGTGACTCCAGTGCGCGGGACCAAGAGGGTCAGGCCATTAGACCCAAGTAAGGACTTGATCACATCTTTGCCTGGGAGTTCCTTCTCCGTACACTCTACTAATTCTCGGGCAGAAAAGACCTTAGACACCAGAAAGGGAGCAGCTAATGTGACTCCGCCTGTTTACTCCTCTAAACGCAAACAGAGGCGACTTTGATGTATAAATACTAAATGACTAATATTGCTAATATTTCTGTGCTCTCTGTAGGTACCTGCATCCTGGGGCTATTTCTCTGCAGAGACATTACTAACATAGTCTTGTATTAGTTCTGTAGGAATGTCATAAAGCATTTCTAAACCTGTTTAGCGAATGCCTTCTCACTGGGTAACTGCCTTTTCACCATCAGTTTCAATAGTCCTCCTTTTCAAAATTAAACTATGGGCCTACATGATCTAAGTTGAGTCTTCCGGGTGTATACAGTCCTCAGGGATTTGTAAGACATCTTGCCACTGATGTGAAAGGTCTGGGAAGCAGCAGTATGAGGTGCACTTGCATGGGAAGGGTGTGTTCCCTAGATGCAAAGCTATGGAGATAATTTGCTAAGGCTGTCAGGGCTGAAGTCTCAGCTACACCACTGACTTGCTTCATGACCATTGGCAATCTATCTAACCTCTTTCTGTTCATGTTTCCTCCCTGAAAAATAACTTGTAATAGTGCCTGCCTCACAGGGTTCTTAGGAGCATTCCATGTGTTCACATTTGCAAACCATCAGCATATATTCGGTGTTATGTAAATATTTGTTCGATAAACCAAATAGAAGGAGGGTTTTACAACCTTACTATTATGGACTGACTATTCAGTGTCCCCCACCCCCACATTCATAGGTTAAGGCCATAAATCCCTATGTGAGGATATTAGAAAGTTAAGCCTCCGGAGGCAATTAGGTTTAGATGAGGCTATAAGGGGGAGGGAGGAGGGGTATGATGAGATTAGTGCCCTATGTGTGTGTCTCTCTCTTCTCCCTTCCCCCTTCCTTTCCTCCTTCCCACTCTTCCTCTCTGCTCCTCCTCTTCCTCCCCAATCCCTTCCCTGCCTACCCACATTGTAAGGACACAGTAAGAAGGTGGCCATCTGCAAACTAGGAAGAATGCTCTCGCCAGACTAGGAAGCTGCCAGCACCTTAATATTGAACTTCCTAGCCTCTAGAACTGTGAAATAAGAGTTTAGTTATTGCCACCCAGTGTATGACATTTTGTTATAGTAGCTCAAACTGACTAAGACATCTGAACAGGTGGTAAATCCTTATGAACAGAATAACTTTTTTTGTCAAAGAAACATCTTCTAATTTATCTTTAACATTTTTAAGCATCAGGAATTTTGAAAGGAAGGTGCATTTATAGTCTAAGGGAAAATTAGAATAATTTTAAAAATTCATTGTTTGAAATTTTAGTTTCAATTATTTTTCATATAAAATGGGAATAAGAGTAAAATTCTACCCAACCAATTATTGGTAAAGGTTTAAGAAATGACTCTCTCTGTCTTGGGCATTAACAGCTGGCTGCCCAAACTTTTTGTTTATTTTTTGCAACTAAAAGAAATAGAAAATATTAGCTTATAATTATTGCCAGACTCATCCCAAACTATTGATATAAATAAATATTAATACCAGTAAAAAAAGAGTGACATTTTGATTTATCCATAGCAACAGACCCCCAAAATGATGAAGTATATCAAGAACCATCTCATTATCTGTGACTCCTAGAACTTGTTTAGTAAAATAAATTTGCTTTCAGAAAAGAAGTAAGAAAGTTTTTCCCCTTTTGTAATCTACCACTTTGCATGATTTAATTCATGACAGCCCCTTACTAAGTTTCTGAAATTTTGAAGAGCCCCAGTGTTATGAAACCTCTCATAATGAGCGAATTCTTCTTGTTTTGACATGTGCTGAATGCCTCTGTTATATGTACAGATTGGAAACCCATGCAATCCCCAACCCAATGAATCCATCTCTAAAATAGAAGCTCAGAGCCGGGCTCGGTGGCTCAGCCTGTAATCCTGCACTTTGGGAGGCTGAGGTGAGTGGATTGCCTGAGCCTGCGGGTTCGAGACCTGCCTGGGCAGGTGGGACCTCATCTCTACAATAAATAAAAAAATCAGCCGGGTGTGGTAGCACATGCCAGTAATTCCGGCTACTTGGAAGGCTGAGGCTGAAGGATCGCTGGAGCCCAGCAGGCGAGGCTGCGGTGGCCGGGAGCAGCCACTGCACTCCAGTCTGGGCGACCGAGTGAGACTCCAACTCAAAAAAATAATAAAATAAAATAGAAGCTCAGTTTACTAAATTTCATTCTATCCTGTAATTTTTATCATATCTTTCAGATTTAACTATTACAATCAAATATGCCTGCAAAATTTAGGGATGCTGTTTCCTGTGAGCACTGACATTCTTGCTAATTGGGCAGCAAGGAATGGTGTGGCTCTGTTTGCCCCAGATTTGCCTTGAGGACTCGGTGGGCATAACTTCCAGCATAAATTTTCCTCCTGCAGAGAAACAGATTAGAAAGATAAATAATGAAAACGGACTTTGGAGACTGGTCTAATGGGGATTGAGATCTAGTGCTTTGGAATTACAGAATAGAAAGCAGATAACACTGCTGACAATTAAAACTTGACAGTTCTAACTCTGTTTATGCTGAGTGATTTTCTTCAAGCTTTGCTGCCACCAGTACAAAGCTAGGCAGTGGTACCATTCCCTTTTTGTGTCTGACTCAGTGAAGAAGTAAACAATTGGCATGGTCACATACTATATTTATATCTTGTTTTGTTGTTGTTGTTATTGTTTTAATGAAAAAAGAGTTAAGACAGCTTCTCCATGACCAGATCCTCTGCATACTTCAAAGTGTTATAAACAGAGTGGTTGACATGTTGTGTGGAGCTTTTTGATTTTTTGAAAAACATGGTTTATATTCATTGTGCTACTTTTTGTTGTTTTTGGTTGTGATCCTGCTGAAGAAAAATTCTTCCTTGTCTATGGCACCTTAGTGGGTTGTTAGCTCAGGGACTGTGACCACAACTGATTGAAATACGTGCTCTGGAGGAAAAGCACAAAATTAAGGGAAGGAAAGTAATATTTATTAGGCTCCAATTCTTGATCAGATGCAGTGCCCAAGTACTTCAGTATAATGTCATTTCAATACTTCCAATAATGCTAGGAAGTTGGTATCATTTTTATTTCATAGAAAAGGAAAATGTAATATAAGGTCTTACTGGTAAGGGTTAAATTCAAGTCTAAGACTCTCTGGCTCAGAGGTCCGCTGGCTTGAGCCTCGATAGGGAAAGAAGAAACCAGGAAGAAAAAACCAGGTAAAATCTTACCTGGTTTTGTCAGCCCGCCTAGAAAATGATGCTATTTTTAGAAATCTTCTATTCAGTTTATACTAGGAATCAAACAGAAATGTAGGGGCAATGACAACTAAGTAGCCCTGAAAGTCCATATAGCCCAAGGACCCTCCTGCTTATTGTGCCATTAACCCCAAATGCCTCACCCATGAAGTTCTCAGAAACTTCTAGCATTAGTTCAAGATCTGATATTAAGGTTGAAGGCAGATGACAGAGCAGGTGATGGATCTAGCTGGTCTAAGCATCTTATCTCAGTCAGCTCTCAAAGTATCTTGGAAGGCACTAATAAGAAGTCTATCATGGACTGTTAAAGCTTAGTTCTCTCATGAAGAGGCTTGAGCAAGTCATGATCCACTAGTGGGTCATACACTCAATTTTACAGGCTGTAACAAAATTTAAATCAGCAGTGCTTTACCTCCAGAGCATACATTTCAATCAGTGGTGGCCACTGAGCTAACAGCAACCTTCTGAGGAATGACAGACAAACAAGACTATTTCTTCAACAGGACCACAACCCAAAACCAGGGTGCCACAACCAGTAAAGAAACATTACGAATATTTTAAAACCCAATGGAATAAAATATAATAGGATGGAATATTTTTAAAAAGTCATCATCACATATTGTTGTATTAGTGTTATTTTATATCACTTTTGTGTCTTATATACATGAATAACTGTTAAGTAAGCTTGATACACAAGATGCAAGATGCGACCTCCAAGAGCAAAAATATTCCTTCAATAATTTTGTTATACTGATCAAGGATATGACTATAGAATAAGTTCCTGGTTTATAGACATTGTCTGCTGAGAATTTCCAGTTGGGAAAAAAAATAAAACGCAAGCACATTCCATTTTAATTTCATCACTCTCTGAAAGTTTGCACAACAGAGAACTACAGTAAACGGCTGTACAACCTGAGCTTTTCCGGGCAGAAAACTTCAATGTTCCTGCTGATAAGGGCGGCAGCTTGACACTGTTCTCAGCAGAGTTAAAAGATTAACATGGCACCAGCAGCAATTGACTTAGCAAAATTTGTTTTGGTCTTTTGGTCAGTTGGGCCACACCTAATTATTATAGCCAACTAAGAATGTTACTGGCTGATCACATGCAGAAGATTGAAACAGGACCCATACACATATCACCACACACAAAAATTAACTCTAAATGGATCAAAAACCTAAACGTAAAACCTCAAACTATAAGAATCTTAGAAAATGCAGGAGACAACCTTATGGAAATTGAAACTGGCCACCAATTCCTGATCAAAACCCCAAGTGCCCATGCCATAAGAGATAGGATAGACAAGTGGGACCTCATCAAACTGACAAGCTTCTGCAAATCAAAAGAAACCAACAAGAGAGTAGGGAGACTGCCCACAGAATGGGAAAAAATATTTGCCAACTATTTATTTGACAAAGGCCTAACATCTAGGATCTACAAGGAACTCAAACATGCTGAAAGGGAAAAAACAAACAGCCCCATTCGAAAGTGGGCAAAAGACATGAATAGATACTTCTCAAAAGAAGATATACAGGCAGCCAACAGACACATGAAAAAGTGCTCAGTCACTCATCATCAGAGAAATGCAAATCAAAACCACATTGAGATACCACCTAATCCCAGTAAGAATGGCCATCATTAACAAAACAAACAACAGATGCTGGTGAGGATGTGGAGAAAAAGGAACACTTCTACACTGCTGGTGGTAATGCAAACTAGTGCAAACACTTTGGAAGACAATGTGACAATTTCTGAAAGAACTAAAAATTGACCTTCCATATGACCCAGCAGTCCTCCCATTGGGAATATACCCAGAAAAGCTCAAATCATTCTACAAAAAAGATACCTGCACACATATGTTTGTTGCAGCTCTACTCAAAATAGCAAAAACATGGAACCAACCATGTTGCCCATCAAAGTTGGACTGGATAAAAAAAATGTAGTACATATACACAATGGGATATTATGCAGCCATAAAGGAGGACAAGCATATGGACTCCACCACTACTTGGATGGATTTAGAGTCGATCATGCTCAGAGATCTATCATAGAAACAGGAACATAGTACCATATGTTTTCACTCATAAGTGGACCTTGAACAATGATCATAATACTATAAGAAAGGGATTGGCAGTAGTGGGAAACTGCCAGGGGAGCAGGGGTAGAAGTGGCAGTTGAGGGAAACTGCTAGGGGAGGGAGGGGCACACCTCATCAACAAGGGTACCTACATAATCAACGTTTGCATACCTAACCCTGAATTGGACCCCACATCTTTAAAATAAAAATAAAAAATAAAAGAATGTTGCTAGCTGGGCTCAGTGGCTCAGCCTGTAATCCCGCGCCTTTGGGAGGCTGAGGTGAGTGGATTGCCTGAGCCTGCGGGTTTGAGACCTGACTGGGCAGCGAGACCTCATCTCTACAATAAATCAAAAAATCAGCCGGGCATGGTAGCGCATGCCTGTAATTCCAGCTACTTGAAAGGCTAAGGCGGAAGGATCGCTGGAGCCCAGCAGGTCGAGGCTGCGGTGGCCGAGAGCAGCCACTGCACTCCAGTCTGGGAGACAGTGAGACTCCAACTCAGAAAAAAAAAAAGAATGTTGCTTGTGGCAGATGCAAGCAGAAAATAAAGTATAAATTAAAACTTTAATACCTTACTACTGGTAGCCCATTTCCTAGTGTGTTAATTTTCCAAAAAGAGAAAAAAAATCAATTGAAGTACTTGTATTTCAATCATAATATTCTTTGCTTGTTTTTTTGCCAAATGTCTCTGCTAAATGTCTTAGTCAATTCACCAGTCTGTCTATGATAGCACACACACACACACACAAAAATACAAATGTGACAGTTATAATCATTAGTAATCACCAACATTCAATAAAAACACATTATTTTGTAAATTTTTATATCTAAAACAGCTAATATTTTACATACATGTGTGTGTGCTTGTGTGTGTATGTACAAAAGTTCCTTACAGTAGTAATCCAAGAAACAGATTAGGAAATCAAGACATCTGCCATACTAAGAAATTTGAATCTTACACTGTGAACAAAAGAAAAACTCTGAATGTGTATACATAGGTAAGTTACATGGTTATTTGTATTTGAGCAAAATATCTTTTGTAGCATGGAAAGTAAAATATATGGAAGAAACTCAGGATGCAGTTAGGTTACCTGGAATCAGTGTGATTCTTTCTAGGTTTATTTCTAAGCTTCTAAAGATCCACAGTACCCTTTAAACTTGGCTGAATTTGACTCCCCACCACCCCCACCACCGAGGCAAGAGCCTTCTGAGATCTCTACATTTGAGCCTGAGGTGAACTTTGAATCTTTCAGGACAAATATTAATCCTATAAGCAGGCAAATCTCTGCGTCTATTATGGAATTTTGTTGAATTCAATCTCATATATATATTGAAAATCTTTAAACTACAGAGGAATTTCTATAACATTTATGTGGGTGTTGTCCTTTTCTGTCATCTTTTTTTTTTTTTTTTTTTGAGTTGGAGTCTCACTCGGTTGCCCAGACTGGAGTGCAGTGGCCGCTCCTGGCCACCGCAGCCTCGACCTGCTGGGCTCTGGCGATCCTTCCGCCTCAGCTTTCCGAGTAGCCGGAATTACAGGCATACGCTATCACGCCCAGCTGATTTTTTGATTTATTGTAGAGATGAGGTCTCACTGTCCAGGCGGGTCTCGAACCCGCGGGCTCAGGCAATCCACTCACCTCAGCCTCCCAAAAGCGCGGGATTACAGGCTGAGCCACCAAGCCCGGCTCTTTTCTGTCATCTTTATGGTCATTTTTTTTTTTTTCTCTAACTGGGCAAATATGCAAATAGGCAAAGCTTTGTGGGATGACAGACTGTTAGCTTTATTGTATGCCTGTGACAATTATACTTGAAGCAAAAACAAAGTCAGTTGCTAGACTTTAAACTTTAAACTCCAGCATTCTGGTCTTTACTGTGCTTCAAATCACTTCCTTGAATCTTCTTTAAGTACTGGGTCTGAATTTTGTCCCTAAACTTGAGTGTGCAGGAAAATTTATATTTCTTTATATTCTTTAATCAAATTAAATTTGACCCAATGCTGTCATTCCACCAATGAGAACCACTATTCAATCTTGTTCATTATCATGACCCCCTGACCACACTGTCTGGAAGTACAAAGGTCCAAGGAGTTGGCATAGAGCAAAACATTTCAGGGGTGTCGCATCTGGACTTTGGCTTATACTTGTTTTGCATAAAATGACAAACATTGTGTGGTCCTTTGAAGAACAGCACTGTGCAGCTTTAATCCATTCTGTAGCACAGAAATCTTTGCTAAGGTTGGTAATACCAGTGCTTGCTGAGTCTCTTAAGTACAGAGTATAGCTGTTTTGCCATAGTCCTACCACTTCCTTGGGAGAAGACAGCAGTGAGAAGAAACAAAATTGTTTACCTTGGCATTGGGTAGCACATTGTGACAGTCTCTTTCCTTTCCGTATTCCAGTGTCCTTTTGGTTCTATGTTTTCTTTTTGCCTGTTTCAGATGTTAGCAAACTAGCATTCAGGCCATGGGGGACATGTACTGCACTGTCTTCCCTCTGTCTCAATGCAGTTTACGGTTGCACATATACTCAATCAATGGAGTTATTTATTAAGCAGCATCCTCATGTCCAGGTGACCCAGAAATCAAAATATCCATTCCTTCTTTCACACAAGCTATGATCTGGTTCAGCTGACAGGGATGTTAATAGGCAATAACAGTCCGGTGGTCATGCCAGGCATTATGTGTGCAGTTAACTGGGAATAAAAAGAAAGATAACATACTGTCTTTGCTTCCAAAGAGTTTAAATTCTAAAAGATAGAATAGACTCATTTTAAAAAGTATATCATATTATGGTCAGTTCTATATGGGGTCCAGGGCTGTCTTTATAATCAGGAAGGAAGATCCCCCTACCCTAAGTCTAAGTGTCAGAAGGTCTTAAGACCCAGAGGACACATGGGCTCCTCTGCCACAGGAGAAACCAGAGCCCAGTGTGGGCACCAATCAACTTGTAACCTCCTAAACATCCTTACCCTGACACATCCACTCTTTTGACTAACAAAGTTCAGGCTCAAGGCTGAGATCTCAGAGCAACATACTGGGGAGCCTATTGAATAATGAAGGTGGTCGTTGGACTCCTTTTGTTCTCTTTGGCTCTGGAATGTCTACAAGGAGCTAAAAGTATGTTTTAAAAAACCAGAATTTTCATAGACTTGGCCTAAGAAACTCGGGGGAAATCAAGAGGACCATATACATTACTGCCAACAATTTCCCCAAGTCATTGTGAGATCAGTTAATAAGCACAGCCCTAACAGATGAGTCCACTTATTTATTCTGAAGGTTCAATGTCTTGATAATTTACCACAGGTGACCCATTGCAATGTGTGAACTTGATGTAAAATTCATGGTATGTTCTGTATCCTAGTTACGCTTTAGAAATCTTATTGTTAGTGCATTAGCAGAGTTAAACTCCTCCAAATTTAAATTCATAACAAATACATCTAAGAATTAAGTGATTCAAGTAACACCTAAAATGGCATTACTGTCTGTAGAACAAAAGTTATGTAAAAAAAATCAATGATAAAAACTTAATTACTGCTTTTGCTGAAATTAACTAAAGATTAATTGTATATTATGCACTTAGAATAAATTATGCCTGACTTTATTTGGTGCACATCTAGCCACGTCCTGCACAATAGCAGAACACCCAGATGCAGAGCAACGAATTCAATTATTTTTCTGATTCTCATCATGCAAAATCCAGAGCTATATTTTTAAAATGTTCTCAATATACAGTTATGTGTTGCATGAAGACAGGGAGATATTCTGAGAAATGCATCGTTAGGCTGTTTTCTCACTGTAGGAACATCACTGAGTACACTTATGCAAACCTAGATGGTCTAGCCTATTACACACCTAGACTGTATGGTATAGCCTATTGTTCCTAGGCTATAAACCAGTGCAGCATGTTACCGTATTGAATACTGTAGGCACTTGTAACACATGGGTATCTGTGTATCTAAGCATGTCTAAATACACAGTAAAAATGTGATATTATAATCTTATGGGCCTACCATTTAGTTCAATCTGTCATTGACTAAAATGTCATTATGCAGCACGTGACTATATATTTGCCAAGGCGGGATAATAGTTCTCACTTTATTTAACATTTTGTTAATTTGTTCCAAAAACATTAAATATTTAGAGAAACGTGGGCCTCTTTAAACTCTCCCTCAAGATTCCTTAATTGTTAGATACGGGCCTGATGGAGCACTGGGGAAGTGCATGGGGGAGAATTCTGAGAGTATCCTAGAACAGATAACCAAAAAGATGAATTTGGGGGAAAGGCTGCATGTTACTAAATTATGTATTCTAATTGCACTCATTTTGCTACCCCTTCAGAAGAGGTTTTGTTGTTTTGAAACAATGATTATTTTTATTTATGTTTTTAATCTATGCACAGGGCTCATTTTATGTGCCTAGAATGCAAATGAGCAAAATTAATTGAAATAAGACATTCTCAGGAAAGAAAGGAACTGAAATGTAGATAATACACTTCAATGGTTAAGATCTCAGATGAGAGAGACATTCATTTTAATTAAAATGTTAATTTTAATTAAAGTTATTTATGATAACACAGAACAATAGGACAGGATGAAGAAAAATGAGGAACCACAATTTTGCCTTTCTTGATTCCCAGTGGTTCCTTGAAAGACTGAAACCACCATGCTGACATATGTCAAGACCTTAAATCATTTGGTTTTTAAGAAAATCTTTTCCCCCATTATTTATACAAAGAATATTCTTGTATTTGCTCATTGAAGAGTTGCTAAGGTGTTAGAATTTCAGCAGCAGGAAACTTATTTCTCAACTTGAACTTATCATGCACAAGGCATCAAATTGCTCATGAATTAACAGACTGACAACCACTGTCATTTCCTGGAGGGACGCTTTCACAGTTAGGGCATGAGAAGGTCGAACACCAGGTGTTTTCTCATTGGGTGTCTTGGGATGTGTTCCTGCAGGTCTGAGATTTGCATTGAAATGAAATAAAAGAAGCAATGCCATTATTAAGTAGAGAGGAACCCAGATCCTAGAATAAGGCTGTGGATCAGATGGTCGTGCCTATGGTGCCTCCTGGGCTGAACATTTGTACACCACATCTTTCTCACATGCACTGAGTCAAAATGCTACTTCATGGGCTATAGCTACTTGTCAGGATTATGAGTCAACAAACTGAAATATCAGCCAAATGAAATGATATTGCACAATTCGGGCTGCTCACTCATAGCACATTTTAAACACAATCATCTGTAGCCTCAGATCTGCCAGTCATTAGTCCACTAAGAGGAACAGACGTGAAGCCAGAGGAGAAGCAAACTGACCTTAGCTGCAAAGGACAACAGGATGTCGGCATACTCAAGGTCATGCTGTTTTCTTCCTTCGTTGAAATAGCAGGTCCATGGCAAATTTATGCAAATATGACACGGAAAATAATTTCTCGAAGAACACTTCTTTGTGTCAAATGTTTCCTGGTTTTCTTTTGACCTGGCCTATTTTATAGTCTAGCTTGCAATTTTCCTGGAAGCTAGGTCCAAGGAAGATTCATTTCACAAGAAGGCCAAAGTCTAAGATGAAAAGCTGGGAGAGAGTGAGGTCCCAGGTCAGGGTTAGAACAGGATGTGGTTTAACTGGCATCCCCTTCCTTTCTCTGTCATCTGTCCATCTCAAAGTGGCCAGGGGTTCATTGAAGGAATAATCATTATCATCTAAACCTGGGAACAGAGGTGCCTGGCATTAGGGCTGGCTCACTTCAGTTTATTCAAGTTCCCACTGGAAAATTTTTCTTGACTTACAGGATAGGAATACCAAGTCCCTGAGGTAAAACAGTGAGGATTTTATTAACAGAAAATAAAACACATTAGAAAATGCTTGTATTCAGTAACTGAAGAGTCACCATCATGAGGGTCCTATAGGATATCATCCTTGGTCAATGAGAGCTTCTCAGTCTCACTTACCATCATTGCTGTGCTCAAGCCAGCTCAGCAAGAGAAGGTTGAAGGTTATTTCATTGCCAGGAATTTAGATAGCTAGTTATTAACTGTCGGTAGCATAAATTTGGCCATAGTGGGAGTGTTCATACTGTGAATGCAACACATCTAAATTTTCTTTTGGTTTGAGAGCTGGTTTACCAACACATTACTGCTCGTAACTCTGTGTGAGCATGATCAGCATGAATGTGATTTATATGAACAATTCATTTTTTCCCTCCCCTTTACTATAATCTCTCTCTTCTATCCTTATTGCTCTCTGCTGAAATCACTTTAACTCTCCCACCCCCACCTCCCTGACCTTAGCTGGTTTTCTCTTTCACTCATTGACTTTTCCTGGGTTTCACCATCCAGGCAACTCTCACGCACAGAAGATTCCTAGAAGTTGTTCTCCCTGGACTGACAGTGACTACCACTTTTTTGGCTCTAGGAATGGAAATGCTAGATGAAGGATTTATTCCTCCAAGATTATAAATCTGGGCATTCCCTGCCCACATATTCTGGAGTTGGCGAGGCATTCTATTGTCCCCCAAATTACTCTTAATAGACACCAAGTGAGGCTTCTCAGTGACTAGCTCTCCCTATCAGGCCCAATCTTAAAAACACATACTTTTTTTCTAAGCAACAAAAGAAGCCTGTATGTCCTAGCAGTAACGTGGGTATTTTGGAGGTGACTTTAAAATTCCTAAGTAAATGTGGAAAGAGATGGTGTGTTTTAGAACTGAAGGGACCTTAGAAATAATCTTGTCTAAGTTGCTCATTCATCTGGTGAGAAAATAGAGATTCCAAGAGATTGCTAGTGGTAGATTCAGGACTAGAATTCAGATTCCTGGCTTTCTCATCTGATTATTTTTAAATGTCTATCTGGGAGACGGATCAAAGACAGTGACCTAGCCAGTCAGACTATGTGAGTCCCAGTGTGATTGAGTGAGTATATGGAAAATTTTGTGTACATGTTGGTGAGTGAGTGGGCATGTGAGTGGTTGAACGAGTAAGGGCTAGGGAGCTAGCAGCCAGGGCTCTCCTGATGCAGTGACTGGAACCACAACTGCTTGGTTTGGATCCTAGTGATTCCCAGAACACAGAAGCCTATTGTCATATTTTTTTTAAATCAGCAAAACTCTTCCTGGGAAGAAAATGCTGGGAGAGACTGACTAAGTGGGAGCTCATGAGCAAGTGGCCAGGGTCCTCCTGGTGAAGCAGCTGGTGCTGCAACTGTTCTGCTTAGTCCCTAGCTTCCCAGGTCATGGAAGCCAAGCACCATTTTTTTTAATGGACAAAAGTTTTCCTGTGAAGAAGCGGTGGGAATAGACTACCGGCCCCAGGTTCTGCCTCACCATTGTAGCAGGAGAGACTCCTGACTCCAAGCTTTGTCTCACCACTGCAGTGCCTGGCTAGACACTGGAAGCAAGGGCTGCAAAGGGAGCCCAGATGCAGAGTCCCACTGGAGAAGATAAAAGAGGCACCCTGGCACCATCTTGAGAATGGGTTAGAAAAGTGGGACAGGAAAGTGCTCCAACTTGCTCACCATGGAGCAAACAGACCCTATCTCTGTGACCGGTAAATCAATTATTCAGGGGTTAATTGTGACCTAGAGGGAATATCATGAAAGCACAAAATTTGCAGGGACTTGATGAGTGCTAAGTCTCAGGAGCCCTACCCCCTACCCTGATCCAGCCACAGAACAAAGTGTGTGACCAGAAAAGGATGAAGAAGACCTCCCAAGAGATCAGTGGTGAATCCAGGGCTGACCCAACCCCTCTCCTCCCCAGCAATCCTTTGAACATCAGACCCACCAGCTGGGGCACAACAGAGAGGGACAAACCCAAGCAGAACCTGGACCTCAGTCACAGTAGGAGAACTCCATTCTAGGATAGGCCTTACTGGGGCACACTCTGCGAGTATATACCTGGGGAAGGGACAATCCTACATCTCCCTACGGGTGGGGATGTTCCTGACCATATAAGAGTGGGAAGGGAAGACTGCAGCCCCACCCACCCCCACTGCTCCAGACACTGGGGAGAGACTGAAAGAGAAGGAAGCCATGCAGGAGACAGCAGAGCAGACCAAAGGATCAATTAGAAACTGCCACAAGAGAACAGAGATTTTTTTCTTTTTTAAAATTTTTTTTGCCTGTTTGTTTGTTAATATATCTATCTTTGAAATATTTTTCCATTGTGCATAAATGTGTATGTGAGAGTTTGATCTGCATACCCCCCTTTTTCTCTTTTTTTCTTTTCTTTTTCTTCTTCCTTCTTCTTTTGTCTTTTGTTTTCTGTTTATTTGTGTATGTGAATTATTGAGTGCTCATTTTTCAGTTTTTATTAGCTTGTTTTTGCTCTTTTGTTCTTCTCTCTCTCTCTCCTTTTTTTTTTAGTTTAAGATGTGTTGTGAATATACGTCTGAAGGTTCAGTCTGAATTCTTTCTCTTTTTTTCTTACTGGTCTTTCTCATTTTCTTCTCCACTCATTTTGTGCTAGGCACGTGTGTGTGTGTGTGTGTGTGTGTGTGTGTGTGTGTGTGTGTGTGTGTATGCAATTTTCCTGGCTTTTTGTTATTTGTTTTGTTTCACTTTGTCATTATTCCAGTTTGTTTTGGCGTGTATGTGTATGTGTTCAATTGTTTTTTACTTTGGTTTCTGCTTTCATTGTTCTGTGTTTTTTTTTTCTTTTTAAAAAAATTCCTGTGCATTTTATTTCATTCTATTTTTCTCTGTTCTCCTCACTGCTGCCACTGTATCTTGGACTCAGGGCTACACACATGTACCCATTGCATCATCATGTAGAGTGGTGATGGGAAGTGAGTCTCAGGTAACACATACCACAATCAGTGAACATTGTGAGTTGCAAGTACTTTCTGAATCCTAACTACCCATTTGCTACCTTATTCAACTTTTAAAACTAAAAAAGACAGCAAAGCTTCCTACCCACAGTCCTACTGCAAAGTAGAACAAATCCAGATCAGGGAAGAATAGAGGGCTGAGCAAACATCAGAATTGAAAGCCTCTCCCACTGACACTGAATAATGGAACTAAAGAGAAAAGCAAGAGATCTGTCACAAATGAGGAAAAACCAATGGAAGACCACAGGTAATTTCAAATGTAACAAAAAGAAAACACCTAAAAATCAGACCTTGGAGCCAAAACAATGGAAGTCACCAAAAACTGGCCCCAGATTATGACAGGGATTAGGGAATAGTTGGAAAGAGTAAATAAGACTCAAGAAAGACGAGCTGCAACACTGAAAGATCTCGTAACAGATTTTGGCAATTAAAAATTTCATACAGGAAATAAATAACAAGATGACAAGCATGGAAAGCAGAATTAATCAGGCAGAAGAAAGAATCTCAGAACTTGAAGACCAGAACATGGAATTAACCTGATCTGTAAAAAAACATAGAAAGAAAACTCAGAAAGAAAGAACAAAACCTACAAGAGATGTGCAATTATACCAAGAGGCCAAACCTGAAGGAAACCAAGAGCACAAGCTAACAGAGTCCTTGTGTTCTTTGTCTTATGTTCAAGGAACTAAGCCTACATTTCCTTTTTCTCCCCTGGCCTTTGGTTACATTTATGTAGATAACCAAGTGGCACCAAGTCTGGCCTGGAACCTGCTCATCCTAAGTGTTTGCCCTGCTTAGCATAGATGTTAAGATATGCATAGTTTAGTCATTGATACTTACCCTGCTTGTGTGATTTAACTCAGACATTAACATATCCTATGTGTACAGTTTCGCCTTCCTTTGTGAGATTTTTGTCCTATATAAGAGGAATGCAGTAAAATAAATTTGCTCTCTTTCAGCCCTGGTTACCTGAGACAGAGTCCTCCCAATCCTGCTGTTTCTCTGTCTCTTTCTTTTCTCATTCCCTCCCCCCAACTCAGGCCCTGATCAGTGGAGGCCAGACCCCCACACAAACCGACACCTATTGCTATCCCAGAAGAAAAATGAGAAATGGAGAACACCTTGGAGAAAGTATTCCAGGAAGTAATCCAAGAAAACTTCTCCATTGCACCAGAGATGTGACCAGCCAAACACAAGAGATACAGAGAACTCCCACAAGACATCAAATGAGAAGACCAACCCCTAGACACATAGTAATTCACCTACACAAAGTAGGCACGAAAGAAAAAAATCCTAAAGGCAGCAAGAGAGAAAGGTCAGACTTCCTACTGGGGAAAACCAATCAGAATAGCAGCAGACCCATCAGCAGCAACACTACAAGTAAGAAGGGACTTGAGTTCAACATTCAAAATCCTCAAAGATAAACAATTTCAACCAAAAATTTCCTACCCAGCCAAGCTCACCTTCATCAGTGATAGAGAATTATAATCCTTCCCAGACATCCAATCCCTAAGAGATCATGCAGTTTCTAGACCAGCTCTACAAGGGACACTGAAAAAGGTATTAAGCACAGAAGAAGAAAAAAAGAATGACCACATACTTCCCAAGAGAACAGCAGAGCACAGAATCAACAGAGAATATAGTGCAATAACAAACTTGAAGACACACACATACATCAATCCCAAAGCCAAAAGAAAACAAACAAAGAAAAAACTTCATAAGAACCTCATGGCAGGCCTAAATATCACATTTCAATAATAAACCTGAATGTGAGTGGACTAAATTCACCACTAAAAAGACACAGAATGGCAAACTGGATAAGAAACCATGACCCAATTATTTGCTACAACCAGGAAACTCGTCTCACCATAAGGGACACACTGAGACTCAAAGTTAAAGGATTGAAAACGAGTTTCCAGGCAAATGGATCACAAAAGAGGGCAACCTTTAAGCTATCAAAAATTTTAAAAGAAACAGAAGGACACTGCATAATGATAAAAGGTTCGATCCAACAACAAGAAAAATCCATCCTAAACATATATGCACCCAACATAGGAGCAACAGCATTTATAAAACAACTACTAAGTAAACTAAAAAAAGATATTGACTCTAACACTATTATAGCAGGGGATTGAATACCCCACTAGTAGTCCTAGATACATCATCAAGGCAAAAAATCAACAAGGAGATCCAAAACCTAAACTTGACACTTGACCAAATGGACTTAATAGATACCTACTGATTATTTCCCCCAACAACCACAGATTATACATTCTACCCATCAACACATGGAACATACTCCAAATTGATCACAACTTTGGCCATAAATCAAGCATAAACAAATTCCATAAGGTTGAAATATTGCCATGCACCTTCTCGGGCCACAGTGGAACAAAAATAAATATCAACGCCAACAAAATTTCCCAAAGCCCACAAAGACATGGACACTAAACAGCATGATGCTGAACAATTACTGGGTCAACACTGAAATGAAATCAAAAATTAAAAGAGTCCTAGAAGCAAATGAAAATGAAGAAGCATCTTACCAAAACCTCTGGGATGCCATGAAAGTCATTCTCAGAGGGAAATTTATATCTCTACGAGCACACATCAAGAAAATGGAAAGATCACAAGTTGAGAACCTAACAAATCACCTAAGGGAGATAGAATGAGAAGACCTCCAAAACCCTAACTTTAGGAGAAGAATCCAAATCACCAAAATAAGAGCCCAGATATGGGACACGGAAGACAAAAATATCACAGAAAATATCAACAAAACAAAAAACTGGTTCTATGTAAGAATTAACAAGATGGACCCCTAGCAAAAATGATAAAGAAAAAGAGAGAAAAAGCCCAGATAAACACAATCAGAAATACAAAAGATCAAATCACAACTGAACCTAAAGTAATACAAAAGATCATCAGAGACTACTATGTACACCTATATGGAAATAAACTTGATAACCTAAATAAATGGAGGAATTTCTGACATCACACAATCTCCCCTGGTTAAACAAGAAGACATTGAGACACTAAAGAGACCAAAAGCCACCCAGGAAATTGATTCTGTCATAAGAAAACTACCTACAATAAAAGTCCCAGCCCAGATGGCTAACCAGCAGAATTCTACAAAACGTTTAAGGAGGAACTGATACCAGTCCTATTGGAAGTATTCCAGGAAATTGAGAAAGATGGAATTCTCCCCAAATCATTTTACAAAGCTAACATCACACTGATATCCAAACCAGATAAAGGTTGAACAAAAACAGAACTATAGGCCAATACCCCTTAAGAACATAGATGCAAAATTCCTCAACAAGACTAGCAAATTGGATCCAAAAACACATTTCAAAAATCATCCACCATGACCAAGTTGGCTTCATCCCCAGGATGCAGGGTTGATTCAACATTCCCAAGACCATAAATGTAATTAAATACATCAACAGATGTAAAAAAAAGAACCACATGATTATATCATTAAATGCAGAAAAAGCTTTTGATAAAATCCAGGATTCCTTCTTGACAAAAACCTTCAAACACCTAGGTACAGAAAGAACATAGCTCAAAATAGTAAGTGCCATCTATGGTAAACCCACAGCTAGCATATTGCTAAATGGACAGAAACTGGAAACATTTCCCCCAAAACTGGAACAAGACAAGGTTGCCCACTGTCACCCCTTGTTCAACTTTGTGTTGAACGTCCTAGCTAGGGCAGTTAGACAAGAGAAGGAAATCAGGGGTATCCAAATAGGAAAAGAGGAAGTCAAGTTATCTCTCTTTGCTGATGATATGATCCTATAACTTGAAAATCCAAAAGAATCTGTCAAAAACCTGCTTGCACTGATAAAGGACTTTGGCAGAGTGTAGGGGTACAAAATAAATGTGCAAAAGACAGGTACATTCTTATATACCAACAAACAGACGGAGAGCCAAATAAAAATCACAATCCCCTTCACAATAGCCACACATACACACACACACACACACACAAGTGAAATACCTTGGCATCTTCCTAACAGAGAAGTGAAAGACCTTTACAATGAGAACTACAAAACACTTCTCAAAGAAATCAAAGAAGACACAAACAAATGGAAAAATATTCCATGCTCATGGATAGGAAGAATCAACATTTTAAGATGTCCATCCTACCAAAGGCAATCTATAGATTCAACACAATACCCATTAAATTACCAACATCATTCTTCTCAGACCTGGAAATGGCAACACAGAAGAAATTCATATGGAAACATGAATGACCATGAATAGCCAAAACAATCCTTATCAAAAGAAACAAAGCAGGAGTTATCCCACTTCCAGACTTCAAACTATACTGTAAAGCTACAATAATCAAAATAGCCTGGTATTGGTACAAGAACAGGCATATAGACCAATGGAACAGAATTGAGATTCTGAAACCAGAGCCTCAATTTCTCAACCAACTCAACTTTGACAAAGCCTCCAACAACCATCACTGGGGAGAGGAGAACCTATTCAGTAAATGGTGCTGGGAAAACTGGCTGAACACATACAGAAGATTGAAACAGAACCCCTACCTATTATCATACACAAAAATTAACTATAAATGGATCAAAGACCAAAATGAAAAAACTCAAACTATAAGAATGTTAGAAAATGCAGGAGACACCCTTATGGAAATTGGAACGCGCAACCATTCCTGATCAGAACCCTAAGTGCCCATACCATAAGAAATAAAATAAAACCGCGGAGGGGTTGGAGGGTGGGGGAGAGGACATGGAGGTGGGATTGGTAGTAGTGGGAATCTGCCTGGGGAAAGGGGGGGTACACCTCATCAACAAGGGTGCCTACGCAGTGAATATTTGTATACTTACCCGTGAATTGAACCCCACAATTTTAAAATAAAAAATTTAAAAGTAAAAAAAAGAAAGAAAGAAGATAGACAAGTGGAACCTCATCAAACTGATGAGCTTCTGCATAGTAAAAGAAATCATCGAGATAGCAGGGATACAGCCCACAGAATGGGAAAAAATATTTGCCAGCTGTATATCTGACAAAGTCCTAATGTCTAGGATCTACAAGGAATTCAAACGCGTCGAAAGGAAAAAACAAACAACCCCATTAAAAAGTGGGCAAACGACATGAATAGACCCTTCTCAAAAGAAGATATACGGGCAGCCAACAGACATATGAAAAAGTGTTCAGTCTCACTAGTCATCAGGGAAATGCAAATCAGAATCACATTGAGATACCACCTAACCCCAGTATGAATGGCCATAGTTAATAAAACAAACAACAACAGAGGCTGGCAAGGATGTGTAGAAAAAGGAATGCTTCTACAGTGCTGGTGGGAATACAAAGTAGTACAACCTCTTTGGAAGACAGTGTGGCAATTTCTGAAAGAACTAGAAATTGACCTTCCATATGACCCAGCAATTCCCCTACTGGGAATATACTCAAAGTAGCACAAATCATTCTACAAAAAAGATACCTGCACACATACGTTTGCTGCAGCTCTATGCACAATAGCAAAAACAAGGAACCAACCATGCTGCCCATCGAAGCTGGGCTGAATAAAAACAATGTGCTACATAAACACATTGGAATATTATGCAACCATAAAGAAGGACAAACATATGGACTTTGCACCAACTTGGATAGTTTTACAGTCGGCCATACTCAGTTACCTATCACAGAAAAAAACAGCAGAGTACCATATGTTCTCACTCATAAGTGGACCTTGAACAATTATCATAATACTATAAGAAAGGTATTGGCTATAGTGGGAAACTGCCCGGGGGGAGGGTGCGATGGGTTGTGAGATTGGCAGTTGAGGGAAACTGCCAGGGGAGGGGAGGGCACACCTCATCAACAAGGGTACCTGCATAATGAACATTTGTATACCTAATCCTGAATTGTACCCCACATCTTTAAAAAAAAAAGTAAAAATATAAATAAATAAAAATAAATGTCTATTTTATTTAACATTATACCTAGGACCAAGATAGTCTTTATTCAACTCAACAACTATTTTTTGACTGCCAGTTATATTTTTTTTTTTTTTTTTTTTTTTTGAGTTGAAGTCTCACTCTGTTGCCCAGACTGGAGTGCAGTGGCTGCTTCCGGCCACCACAGCCTCAACTTGCTGGGCTCCAGCGATCCTTCCGCCTCAGTCTTCCAAGTAGCTGGAACTGCAGGCATGCGCTACCACGCCTGGTTGATTTTTTGATTTATTGTAGAGATGAGGTCTCGCTGCCCAGGCGGGTCTCAAACCCGTGGGCTCAGGCAATCCAGTCACCTGTCTCCCAAAGGCACAGGATTACAGGCTGAGCCACCAATCCCGGCTAGTTATATTTCTATATGCAATTATTTTATGCTAGACCCTGTACTAAGAGTTGAGGCTACAGACAAGTTCCCTATATCAGCTTTCTCTTAAGAACTAAGACTGTGTTAACATGACTTAATCTGTGTTAGCATGACTTAATTTATTTCTATGTAAGAAACAATTAAATTCTTACATAGAAATAAATCTGTAAACAAATGGACAACTTTACTATTTGCTTTAGGAAGTTCTTGTAAATCAGTTTATCCAGGCCATTCACTGCTCATCTGGGCTAACAGGTCACTCATCAGACAACACAGTTTGCTTATGCTGGCAAGAATCTTTTGTCCACCAATCCTAAACTTTTGTGAGTAACTTTACCTAAGTCAGTTCCCTGCCTTGACAGATCAGTTTTCAAGTTTTGGAGCCCAGTCCTCCTAACATCCTCCTTCTGAGACACTAAGACACTGTCAAAGCATTGTTCTTCCTGCTGAGTAAGTCTAATAAACTTAGAATTTCCAGGTCAGAAAACTTTTTTTTTGTTGATGGTATTTCTGAAGAGTTGGTAGTTGACATCTTCTAATGGATACTAAAATTAAGAATAAGGAATAGTATATCTACAATAACCTGTTTAGGTATAGTTAGGACCTTCACTTGCTGCACCATATGGTGACATAATTTGACCTGGAAACATATGGCTGCATGCTGGTCTACACACTTGGCAAATACACATTCTCTATTTTCTGTGACATTTCAACTTAAAAGATTTAATTTTCCAATGCATGCTGAGGACTGGAAATCCTGTACTCTAATTCTGAAAGTCTGGTGTTAAAGTACATAGGAGAAAGTAGGGGTGAATGACTTAAAAAACACACACTACATATATATATGTCTATACATACAAATATATACAGTACCTGCTGGGATTTAGCACTGAGCTGAGAGGCAGGGTCCAACCCTTGACCTAGAAGAGTTTACAGTGTAGATAAAGACCAACTGACATCTGGCAGCAATTCCAGACCAACTGTCCTAAGTGCGTAGGAATTCACACTAAGGGTTAGAACACAGTTGCCTGAGATTTCCTTGTGAGATTAGAAGTTAAACTCTCAGCCGGGCTCGGTGGCTCAGTCTGTAATCCTGCGCCTTAGGGAGGCTGAGGTGAGTGGATTGCCTGAGCCCGCGGGTTTGAGACCTGCCTGGGCAGCGAGACTTCATCTCTACAATAAATCAAAAAATCAGCCAGCGTGGTAGCGCATGCCTGTAATTCCGGTTACTTGGAAGGCTGAGGCGGAAGGATCGCCGGAGCCCAGCAGGTCGAGGCTGCGGTGGCCGGGAGCGGCCACTGCACTCCAGTCTGGGTGACAGAGTGAGACTCCAACTCAAAAAAAAAAAGAAAAGAAGTTAAACTCTCATTCTTGGTCAATAAAATTCACTCACTTACCAAAACACCAACTATCCTCCAGGCACTGTTGTAAGAATTTGGGACACATCAGTGAACAGAATAGAAAAATCCCTGCCTTTGTGGAGCTGCCATCCTAGAGGGGACTTGGTGTGTCTGCTTTGCTGCTGGCTTTGTCTTTCTGTGCACAGGCATATCCCATCATGCCCCACAGCACTTGAGCAGGCTGCCTGAAGCAAAGAAGATGAGTCACCAGAACTGGGAGGAAGAGACAGGTGAGAGAAGTAGAAATTATTTCCTCTTGTAATTTTAAATCTTGCCTTAAGCCCTTTTTGAAATATTCTAGGCCAAAGTCATAATTCATTGAAAAGATAAACTGAGATAAGCTGAACCGGTGCCACAGGAATGGTGCAAGATTGCAACCAAGTACAAAATAAAAGAAAGTAACGTTTATTATTCACCTTTCACAGACGGAAAGGGGGCCAATACTCAGAGGCAAGTGTGGCCCTGAAGGCTGCGGAGCTGAGTATATTTAAGGCGCTTGAAGGGGAGTTTAGGTTAGGAAGAATGTTCAGAGTTTCATTTTTTTGATGTAGATATCAGAAGTCACATAAGTCTTGTGTCATGACATTACCAGGCACTGGTACCTTATGACTCCAGGTGGTGGGCAGGAGGTTGGTCACAGTAAACTGATAATGATACATCAAGGCCAGAAGCACAAATGCCTTGAACAATTTGGGCTGCATACTTTTTAGTTGGTTACAGTTTTTGCTTATTTTGGGAGTTTTAGTTCACAAGGCTTGATTAAACATTATGCATAAAATTAATACAAAGACACGGCACGAAAGAAAGCTGTTATTATTTAGAGACTAAAGGAACAGATACATGTCTAAGTGTTAAAAGGATTTAATAGCTCATTTCTTATCTAGGTCTAGTGGAGACATTTTCAGGGACATGCAGTCCTTTGTGTATGGCTCCTGCTTGTCAGGGGCCTCAATGAAAATGGTTGTTTCCTTCAGTACCAGCAACAGTTACTGGATCCAAGGACAGTGAAGGGGGTGGGGGCAAGGAAAAAATGTCTACTTTTAAATTTAAATGACTTCTACATTTCAAAGTTTCCCTCCTTTATTCATGGATCCAGCACACTTTCCCTTGCTGAAAGGGGCTGCTGGTTGGATATACATCTCAAAGTTGTGTGAGAGGCTGTTTGGGAGGTAGTGGAGAATGGGCAGCCTGCTAGATCTAGAGTCTGGATCCTGCTGGACCTGAAATCCATAATTTCAGTCTGTAATTGACAAGCCATATGACTTCAGGCAAGCTGATTAGCATCTCTCTTACCAATGATAGATGAATATGAAAGCTCCAAACTCTATCTCAAACATGAGAGGTTATTAATATACCTAAAAATGTCTAGGGGTGTGGATCTTGAGGCTACAGGAGAGGTCATGCTGGGAAAAGCTGCAAAGAGAGTGGGAATTAAAAAAAAAGATATATATATATATATATGTATGTATGTATGTATAGTATTTGTTATGGGCTGGGCAGAATGCTGGCTTTTCCTATGGATTAATTCATTTGATTCTCACACCAAACTAACTAGGAGGGCTTTTTAGACCTTGACAGATGAGGTAAGCAGGACTCAGGAGGTTGACAAAAGTCACAGGCAGCAAGTAAAGAAGCTAGAATTCTAAATTAGAACATTATGTCTGTATTCCTTTCCTCTCACAATGTGGTCAGGAAGCTGTGCTTGCCCAGTAAATGATGCTATCACAGAATGAGTTTTATTAAAATACCATTTCCCTGAAACAAAAAAATGATGGCATTTTTCCCCCCAGGGGAATCATTATGAGTTTTTTTTTTTTTTTTTTGAGTTGGAGTCTCACTCTGTTGCCCAGACTGGAGTGCAGTGGCTGCTCCTGGTCACTGCAGCCTCTACCTGCTGGGCTCCGGCGATCCTTCCGCCTCAGCTTTCTGAGTAGCTGGAATTACAGGCACACGCTACCAAGCTTGGCTGATTTTTTTGATTTACTGTAGAGATGAGATCTCGCCAAGTTGCCCAGGTGGGTCTCGAGCCCGCGGGCTCAGGCAATCCACTCACCTCAGCCTCCCAAAGCACGGGATTACAGGCTGAGCCACCGAGCCCAGTCATTATGAGTATTTTAAATATACTGAGGACCATTTCTTTTTCAAATATTCATGTGGTGTAAAACTACTATTCAGTTTTTCTGATTTTTTTTTAATATAGGGGAGACTATTATATTTGCGGATTTGAGATTAAGCCTTTAAGTAGATATAAGTCTACCAAAAATGATGACTATCTGTCATATCTATTAACCAATAGAAGTAATGAGAAGTTTTTTACTTATAGGTCCAGACTCCAGTGCTAAAAATAAAGTTGATGGCCAGTGTTCTTCTTCAGTTTTCCATAGTTATTACAACGATGAGAGCCTCTCAAGTCAGCTACCAATTCAACTCTCTCAGTCTTAATGTTGACACACTCTTTACACTGAATGGATGGCCACAATGGCTCAGAAGAAGACAACTAGAATTAAAACAGGTGGGTCTTTCTCCTGTGAGTGAGCTCTCTCAGGGCGAACATGGCTTCTGCCGGCAGAAATCTGGAATTCACTAACCCTAACGGAGAGTGCCTTGATTTTCTTTCAGGTTGCAGTTTTCCAAAATGTATCTGCTCTTCTAACAGCATGGCTTTTTAGTGTGTGCTTGCCTATCATTTTAAAGAAAAGTTCTTGAACATTAACAACATACATTTACATGATTAAATTACATTTTATCAAAAAAATAGCCATTACTGATAGCTAAATGCATAAAATATGCAACTTACATACATACAGATGTGCTCACAGTCATGCTACTACAAGTGCATGTCCTGCAGGCACAGAGATTCTGACAAATTCTATATAACACAATTAAATTCCATTCAACATGGTCATTTCAATCAAATGAGGGAAAAAGTATGAAGCATTTGTAGTTAAAACCTCTGCATTATGCAATCTATTCCTGAGAGAGAAGGGTTTATTTGTTTGACTAGGACTGATACAAACTAAATTCTCCGCTTGTAATTGTTCACTTTAATTATTGGAGATAGACTAACCTACCTAGTCTAGGCTAGCTTCCCTAGACTAGCTTCTAGCTCTGTGTATTTCTACCTTATCTCTCCCATACCTGGACTATTTTAGCATTGTGCACCTTAGGATACATTCTGATTTCTGCATCAGGAAGTTGGGTGAGTGTGCATAGTAAGCAAAAGGGTATTCCTGGAAGCTATTCTCATACCTCAGTGGCTAGAAAACAGGACCATTCATAACATAACTGTGAACCAATAAAATACATGTCACTCAACTCAACTTCCCCTTAGCCAAATCTCAAAAATGTTTACATCTATTCCAGTGTCACACAGTACAAAGAGAAGTGTAAATACAGGAAATAAGAGTGAGAGAGAAAAAAAGAAAAAGCAGCCCTAACCAGTTTGAATAAAATATATAACTCCTGCACATTAAAAAATATTTATATGAGTACGTGAACACATTGCTAGGGCCCCTCATAAGGACTTGAAAAAGGCCTGAACTAGCCAGCAGTCTTAACTAGCTTCATGGTTTAGCCAACTCTGACTGATGAAGTTCTGATCTAAATTGTGTGAAAATGTTACTCCCTATGTTTAGGTTAGCAACTGTGATCATAGTAACTAGTAACAGCGGCAAACGTTAAGAAGATTCTTTGTACAACCAAATATGTGAATCAGACCTACATCACTGCAATGCTTTTATGAAAAGCTTCCATTATCTTAGGCTCAAAGAGATTTTTCTTTCTTTGGCACTAAAGTTGTATTTTGAACTAGTTGTGTATACTGAGGTGCCAAATAAAAAGTATACATATTTTAAGCGATGTTATCTATGTATTACTTTTCAAAGTTGAATTGAATTACGGTGACAATGTGTAACTGCAGATGTCAAATGTGACTTGTATTCATCTTTTGTTATTGGTACATGTTAAACAATACAATATTAATACAGTTTTTTCCTTTCTTAAAATATGTATGCATTTTTTTTTTCTGGCACCCTCTGTATGTCTTTCTGTCATTCTGGACCTCCACACAAACCACTCTCATGTCTGCTACATCAAAACTTGCATGCTAAATTTTATTTCATCAAATTTGTAAAGTAAATCTCATTTGGTTCCCCCCTTTAGAAGCCCTTAAAAACAAAGTTCACGTGGGAGATGTTTGACAGTAGCTGATTTACCCTCAGGGTAACAATGCTCTATTACTCCTTTTCTCTTGAGGCATTTATGATGAAAATGCTTGGGATAAGGGATTTTAAAGGGAGATTCTGAGATCCATGGGAAATTCCGCAAGTGGACAGGACTTCCCAGCCATGTCAACAAATGACATTGTCTAGGAATTAGTAAGTCATGTGTCAGGCATGCCGAGATTAGAAAGGAGCCAACAGAAGGAAGCTGACCTCGACACAGGAACCCTTGGCTGCTGAGCCAGAATGCCTGTGAAAGTTGAGCTCTATTCAACAGATGTTTCTTGAGTGTTCACTATGTGTGAAGTGCTTGAGATTCAGATTTAGGTCCTGTTGTTAAGGAGGAAAAAAACCAGGTCACTTAGGAAAGGTTACAGAAGGGTTCTCAGGCTGAGGAGAGCAGGCTTTGAGATCCTAATCCATTTGGAGAGGTAGAGGTTGAAAGAATGAACTTTCTGGAAGTAGTTAAGCAGTGGTGCTGCTTGGATTAAATTTTAAAAGATGCATAGATTATGTCATACAAGGAAAGGAAAGGGTATTCTAGACAGAGGGAATTTGAGGTACAGGAGGTACAAGAACTTGAAAATCTGAAGCTAAGGGCAGAAAGAAGGACAAACAGATCTAGAGAGGAGATGGGAGAGGCCAGAAGAGGTCAGTTAGAGCAAACTTTATGAGGGTCAAGAATACAAACTGTATACTGAGGAGCATGGCGTGGGAATAGATACTGAAGGTTAAAGCCCGGGAAGACATTATCAAGTTTCCATTTTAGAAAGTTCCCTTGGCAGAACTGAGTGAATGGTAAAGGAGGAGAGTTTGTGGTCAGACCATTTAAACAACTGTTATGTTGATACAGGCCAGAGAAAGTGGGGGCAGCGAGAGGAAAGAACTCCACTAACAAATGTAATTTTAGAAAAAAAAAGACTAGGAAAAGTACATAGTTACAGGTTTGAATTCTTCACAGATGCTCGTAGAAGTACTGACATGACAGTCATGAAGTCAAAGTACTGACTGATATTAAGAAATGTAATAACATAGTAGAAGTTTAAAGAAGCATGACATAAAATCGTACGCACTCTATAATCTCAATTTTGTAGCACATACACAACTCTTAAGATTGAAATAAAATACATCAAAACCTAGTAGTCAAAGTCTCTGAATGGTGAGATGAGAGGGTTTTTTAAAATACTTTTTTATACCCAAAATGAATCATATTTATAATGAGGAACTACAAAGACTTAAGAAGAAAAGGAGAGAAGGAAGGGAAGAAGGAAAAAGTGGGAAGGAAAAGGACGAAAGAAAGAAAAAAGCAGATTTCAGAACGGTTAAGGACATACTCAGTGGCATGAGGGAAGTAAGAGGGTTCCATAAAGGGAGGCAGAGTCATGATTTTTATAGAAGCCCTTTAACACAGCAGGTGTTACAGGCTATGCTGCCAGGTTGGATGTACAGAAGATGAGGGGATTAGACATGAGGTCAGGCCGAGGTGGGGGAGTAGTTAAGGTGTGTCTTCCTAACTGTCCCTTGGTTTCGCTATGGCTGCTGATGTGACTAGAAGGGAAGGTGTGCAGCAATCGTTATCCAATTTCTTGGGCAGAGGCCGCCCTGCTATTAGGCCTGTGACTGCCTACCCTGTTCTGCCTGCTCCCTGCTCAGCCCTAGGCTCTGCTTCCTTGACTCAGACCATTTGATGCTGTTTGTCTGCAGGCACTGAGGATTTGAATGTGCTGGAACAGAGCATTGTGATAAATACCCTCTCATTAACTGGCTTGGTAGCTGCTAATTGTTTTTTGAGCCCTTGGCAAATAAACCATAGTACTTATAAGTACATTAAAAGTAAGAATGACAGTGATGATTTTGTAAATAGGTAATAATATATATTTGCCAGATCCATAGGTTCTCTGAGTGCATGTTCAAGGTTTTGGATGTTTGGGGCCTTTTCTTTCTTTTTTTTTTTTTTTTTGAGTTGGAGTCTCACTCTGTCGCCCAGACTGGAGTGCAGAGGCCGCTCCCAGCCACTGCAGCCTCGACCTGCTGAGTTCTGGAGATCCTTCTGCCTCAGCCTTCCAAGTAGTTAGAACACACCCAGCTAATTTTTGATTTCCTGTAGAGATGAGGTCTCGCCAAGTTGCCCAGGCGGGTCTCAAACCCGTGAGCTCAGGCAATCCACTCATCTCAGCCTCTCAAAGGCGCGGGATTACAGGCTGAGCCACCGAGAGCCAGTGGCTTATAACTCCACACAGCCACTTCCTCGTGAGAGCCGCCTCTGTGGCAGGCCCGGGGTTTCTGAGGAAAAGGGCACCTGGATGTAAATGCTCTTTTCTCTTCTTCTTTCCCTGACACCTTTGCCTTAAGAACTCTATGCGCAGCCCTAATTCTCAGTTTCTGAATCAATTCCCCCCAAACAGATGTGAAGACCTGTCCAAGTACTCGCATGGCTCCCACACTTATCTATGTCCTGATACTTTCCTTACTGCATTTCACTGGCCTGTCTGTATCCTCACTAGGCTTCAGGATTTACAAAGGAATACATATCTTCCTTAGGCATCGCCTTAGGTATCTCCCTTATGTATCTTTCCTGAATATCTTGTATATCTTATTTACAAGATATACTGTATATCTTGTATATCTTTTTTTTTTTTTTTGAGTTGGAGTCTCACTCAGTCGCCCAGACTGGAGTGCAGTGGCCACTCCCGGCCACCGCACCCTCGCCTGCTGGGCTCCAGCGATCCTTCCACTTCAGCCTTCCGAGTAGCCAGAATTACAGGCATGCGCTACCACGCCTGGCTGATTTTTTTTATTTATTGTAGAGATGAGGTCTCACTGCCCAGGCAGATCTCGAACCCGCGGGCTCAGGCAATCCACTCACTTCAGCCTCCCAAAGGCACGGGATTACAAGCTGAGCCACTGAGCCTGGCTCAATTTTACTCTTTATTGGCATCATCAGTGATGTCTATTTTAACCATTCCAATTGGTTAACAGTCTTATTTCATTGTTTAAAGGCATTTTCATCAAGAAAATTCATATTAAACAGTTTTAAAATAGTTTTTGATGAAGTGTCTGACCTAATATGAAAAATATTTGATTTAAAATATATGATTTCAAATATATTTCAGATAAAATATCTCACAATAAAAATGAGATAATATAAGAAATTATACATTAAACAAACATGGATACTTTGAACTTCATTAACATGAAAAAACAAACATTGTTAGGATACAAGAGACTGTAAAGAGGATGACAAGACAACCTGTAAATTGAGATAAATATTTGATTGTTTTTGTCTTTTCTGTTGACTGGGTCTCCTAGAGGCTTCTTAAATAACATCTGAGAGGAATGAGGTTCTTTAGTTTTTTTTCTGACTTTATTACACAGTAGACCTACAGATGTGATGATAAGGCGTGGATTGGGGGAAACTGTATATTCAGGCTTCAATGGTCAGAGGGGTTCATGTGGGCTTCCATAATGTAATTTCATGATCACTA